>NW_020528843.1:0-15000 GCF_003368295.1 Carassius auratus | reverse complement strand
TACTCTTACCAGACTCGTGCAGTATTCTTGCTCTATGTCGGGTCCACCCTTTTTCTGGCTGTGGTGCCTCCATTGTCCTAACACTCTTCAGCAACCTGTCAAGATCTTTATATGGTGGCCACCAGGAGTAGCCATCTGCATACCAGGACTTGGAAGCTGGTCCAGTCGTCCCTTCTCCCTCAAACTCCACGATTAGGTACATTTTTTTTTTTTTTTTTGCAAGCCTGAAACCCGTATTTTTCATTAACTCTTAAATGAAACTTAATTTTGAACAATGTATTTGAAATGCATGAACTATGAAACAAAAAGTGCTGATAAAGAATTACTCCATATGTAAAAGAGGAATTGAAATGAATTGATTGTGATAGGGGACAAGAAAAATTTTGCTCTCTATTTCCTCAAACTTGCAGAAATCAACTGTTGTTGAGAGGTCATCCACTAAATGAATGCCAAGTGTAGAGGATGGCAGTGGATAGTCAAACAAGGATTCCTGGTGGTTGAAGGTATTGTAAGCAACATAAATTTCATCCCTTAATGAAATGATGTTTTGCAGCTTAGCAACTTTGCCGCCAATGCAAACGTGACTGTTTGCCTGATCCAATTTCAGAGTGTGAGGGCTTGTTCTCAACTCTTTATATTGTGTCGCCTCATGGAAGGATGCAGGAAGAGGACCAGTCGCATGTGGTTTTTTGAGCAGATGTGGCCTGGTTTTGTGAGTTTTTTTGCAGCATCTTTGCATTTCTGAGAGTCTTTTTACTATTTGACTGAGTGGGCATGTTGGTTTCCTCAGAAGTCTTTTGAGTTTGTTTAGGTGATTCTCATACTTGAAAGCACTGAAGTTGTCAAGGACACCATGCTTTTTTGCATCATCTGCAAGATGTACAAGACAGTGTGCATTGTAGGACAAGAATTGTGGACCATACAGTTGACCAAAGTGAGAGACAAAGAGCACCAGTAAGTCATTGGCATAATCACAGTATTCTTCAACTGAACTGAACTTCAACTGTTGTTGCACAGGATAAAGATTCCCACAAAAAGTATCAAGAAATTTTTGTACACCTGTGTGTTAAGGAGATCTTTCATCATGACAGGTCCGGTATACAGTAAAAACTGCCTAAACTCTGTTGCCTTCCACCTATCAATTTCTCTCAGTGCCCTTGGTTTCCTTGCAAACTCCATGGGCACACTTCTCCGAGCATTTAACAGTCTTTCTGACAATGTGTTTATTTGAGATCCTGACAGCCTACAAGTCAGAGGACCCATCTTTAGCCACAAGAGAAGAAGCCGTCTCATGATTCCGAGGCACACAAGGTGCATGTAGTCGAGGGGGAAACCAGAGACCATGTTTAGGGATGTTTCTTCAAGAGGTGATGGACCATGATGATGATCAGCATCTGTCTTATTTCTGAAGATCTCATTAGTTCTTAAAGGCATGTCAGTTCTTGGAAATGTCATTCTATTTTCAGGTGTGCATTTTTCACATCCGTGTTAGCCTGTGTGACCTTTAACATTTTTCAGGAATGCATGGGCAGGTGCATCACAGACCATCGAAGAGAGTATTAAATTGAACATCACTCCATCAAATTCAAATCCTTTAGCTAATTCATTTACTTCAGAGATGAATTCTTGAAGGTACTCTGCTAGGGATGTAGGTTTACTTGTGCCACAAAATAAACCTAGTGTCACTGGTTCCTCTTGTTTGATGTTTTGCAGTGTCCCTAGGATGGGCCAGAACTGTGTTGCTGAGCTCTTATAAAGTGGCAAACCATCAATGCTGACCTGAAGCTCCAGCGTGTGAATGTTGCGCAGAATGTCAACATTCTGATGTAGCACCTCTGCAATTGAATTCAGCACTCCGAAATGGTAATAATGCCCACCAGCCTTGTCTTGAATTTCAGGGTTTAAACGCACAGTTCCTAGCAATGTCCTGGAGTCTTTTGGTAGATTTAAACTGTGTAGCCGTAGAATGTTGAGCAATGAATTCAATGCCACATGTGTGATTTTGTGTTCAGTAGCCCAGGATGCCAAATCATCATTTAATGAATTTGGATCTGATTCTGATTCTGTGTCTGATTCACTGTCATCAGGAACACTTGACATCTTCAGTCTCATCAACATGAGAGAGACAGCCCATAAATGTATCTTCATCATAATTTTGACCTTGACCGGTTTTACTGTGCATCCAACCCAATTATTTCCCCCAAGTTGTTGCCTGTATTGTCTGCAGTTGCTGATCCACCTTGTCCTTTGCTTTTCGTCTCAGTGTCCAATAGGATGGTTCATTTGAAGCCATAGTATTAAGACCTTAATACAAACAAACCTATTTTTTTGTTGTTTGTTTACTGGCCTACCAAGTCATATGCATTAACATAATGTACATACCTTTAGTTGGTTGACGGATGGTAATGGATAACTTTCTGTAGTCAAATTAAACAAAGGACATAGTTAAATGCTGAAATTTAAAATGACTACATAAATATACTATTACATATCTAAATTTTAATCAGAGATTGACAGTCTTCTGTAATTGAGGTTTAAACATAGATTAAATTCTCTTTTCATCACATAGTGTTCTTTTAAAACATCAGTTGCACCTAAGAGATCTGTTCACATATAATTATACATTTACACAGACAAAAGTTTGGTACTGGTTAGATTTTCATGTGTTTGAAAGAAATGGTATTGCTTAAGACTGTTTATTTTATGAAAATACATTTTCACTGTACATATATTCAATGTAAATCTTTTCACAATTGTGTGCATCAAATCAACGTATTAAAATGATTTCCAAAGTATCATGTGATCACAGAAGAATTCTGTTCTGCTCTAAGGTTGTATTTATTTAATTCAAAATACAGAAAAAAAAAAATTCAAATTTTAATTTGGAAATTAAAAATATAGGTGTCTTATTTTAATATACTTTGATATATAATATATATATAATATAATTGTTCTGAGATGCAAAGCTGGTTTTTCAATATCATTACTTCAGTCTTCAGTGTCACATGATCCTTCTAATATGATGATTTATTATTAGTGTTGGAAATAGTTGTGCAGCTTAGTATATGTGTTTTATGTATTTATTTATTTTCTTTAGAAACCAGTGAACATTTTTCAGGATTCTTTGATAAAAGTTAAAAACAACAGCACTTATTTAAAATAGAAATCTTATGCAACAATAACAATAATGCCGTGCTTGGTGTCTATCTAATTTTCAGGTGAGAGTTGAATGGCGCTTAGTGTCTCGCGAGATTTTAATTGGGTTTCCTCTGTTTCAAGCAAGGCATTCGATTGGCTGGTAGGTGCTGATGTCGAGCTGCAAGAACAACATGGCACGGGTTCAAAGCCTTATTCAACTGAGAAAATTGATCAGCGTCATGGTACAAGCGAAGTCTGAATGGTTTGGTAAGGTGAACTTGAAACGAAATCCCGCAACCGTGAGTTTGTTAAACTGTTGTCACTGAACAGGACTTTTTGTGATTTCGTGTATGTTAAATGGACATCATATACGTTTAGTGCTTGTGTAACTTGATCCGGGCCGCTGTTATTACGTTAGCTCGGAGCCTCTGTTCATGGTTGACTTGCCTTACATTTGTCAGAGCTGGTGGGTCTAAATCAATCCGAGATAGCCCATTACGATGTCCAATACTAAAGCTAACTTGTAGGAATGAATGAAAACTAGTGAGCAATTTCGAAAAGCCGCTGAGTGTAAATCTTACTTGTTATTGCGGTGTAAAATACAAGTGCACTTGATTGTCCACTTAGTTTTTGGACCATCACAAATGGGTTTCCCTGAAAAGTATACTATTTGAGGGTACAGAGCCATGGATTTTAGATTCAGTGCAAGTGCTGTGTATAGCAACATTTTACATTTCTACGTTATATTCCTCAGTACCAATAGCGCTTCAGATTTTCCCGCCCGACCGATGATTGGATTCGCTCAGAATGGCGTTGAAGTGAATTTGATGACGTACATCAGCTGTTTTCACTAGGGGAAAAAAGCGCCCTTAACATTTCGGTATTTAGTTTAAGTTAGGTTGTTTGTATTTAAGTGTATGTGTTTACATGTATAATGATTCTTATCGAATATAGTCAAACGTAAAGATATCAAAAGGCTGATTAATCCAAATAAATGTTACTTACCAACCACTTGACGAACTGACGACAAACTACAAACAAACTTAAAGACGACTAATTAACTTTTAAAACAACAGTAGTAGAAAGACATGTAATGAATGAACAGGAACTTAATATATACAACTGGTTCTATTTACAGGTTATTAATGTGGGGAAAATGATCAAAAAATGTTGAGGGTACAGTAGGCTGAGGAAATCACAACGGTCATCTGATACAAATTACAACGGTCATCGCATATATGTAGCCTACGGTCACGTGACATTCATTCATATATATTTTTTAATTTATTTTATTATTTTTCCTGAGCTTAATACAGGAAACACAATGTGTTCATGTTTAGAGTTGTTATAAATATTGCTACAGTTTAATGGTTTAATATTGCTTAGATCAGATGTTTTTTTGTTTTTTTTTAGGGTGAGGGTTACCTCAAAGACATAATATCAAAGGTTACTTGTTTGCTACCTCTGTTTATTAGGGCCCGAGCACCGAGGTGCGAGGACCCTCTTGTATCTGCTTTGTTTATTAGGGCCCGAGCACCGAGGTGCGAGGACCCTCATGTATCTGCTTTGTTTATTAGGGCCCGAGCACCGATGGTGTGAGGACCCTCTTGGAATTGCTCCGTTTATTATTATTATTATTTCGCTTCTCCAAAATGATACCTACAAAAAAGACTCTTGGAGCAAAATTCTAAACCCAACAGGAAGTCGGTTATTTTTAATATTATGAGCAAATTTTGTGTCATTTTTGCCATTTCCATGCGTTGTATTTTAACGAACTCCTCCTAGAGATTTCTTCAAATCAACACCAAATTTGGTATGACAAAGTCTCGCCATGGGAGTAGAAGTTGATGTAACACAGGCATAAAATATCAAATCTTGCCCAAACTTCACATGTTTGATTAGAGTACTGACCTGCACACATCTGGAGGCCAATATTCCATTGGGTGTGGCAAAATGGCTCGATAGCGCCACCTATACACCTTCAATGGAGTGCGCCTCGAGCTACGTGTCACGTACATGTATGAAAATCGGTACACATATGGAGCACACCAATAGCTACAAAAAAGTATCTTGGTACAATATCCGAATCCCAACAGGAAGTCGGTTATTTTGAATTTTCCCTGCAAAATTGGTGTTGTTTTTGCCATTTTCAGGGGTTGTAATTTAACGAACTCCTCCTAGAGATTTATTCATATCAGCACCAAACTTTTGTCAGTGTAATCTAAAGGCCTTTGCGATGTTAAATTGCGAAGATCTTGAGGTTTCGTTAAAGGGCGTGTCCATGGCGGCCTGACAAATTTTGATGTTTCGCAATGAAAAAGGAAGTTGCTTTAACTCAGACATACAATGTCCAATCTGCCTCAAACTTCACATGTTAGATAATACTTATGCCCTTAACAGATCTACATGCCCATATTCAGTCATAGTCATAGCGCCACCTGCTGGCAACAGGAAGTGTCATGTTTTACACTGCAAAGAACTACTCCAAGAAATATTATGACATCAACATTTTATTTTGGTCAGTCTAATCTAAAGGTCCTTGCAATGTTAAATTGTGGAGATCTTGAGATATTGTTAAAGGGCGTGTCCATAACGCCTTGATAAAATTTGATGTCTCGCCATAGGAAGAGAAGTTGTTGTAACTCAGGCATAAAATGTTCAATATTCCCCAAACTTCACATGTTCGATGAGACTCCTGGCCTGAACACATCTGAAGGCCAATATTCCATTATAATGATAGCGCCACCTGTTGGCAACAGGAAAATTGGCACATATAAATTACTTGGACATATTCCACTTATATTTACGATTTTAAATGCATATTTCTGACCGTTCAACTTTTCACTAAAGCCACATGAAGGCGGTGAGCCCGGGTGCGAGGGCCCGTTCATCGCTGCTTGCAGCTTTAATTCTTCTTCTTCTTCTTCTTCTTCTTCTCCCGAATGAATCGCATTTTTGAGGGCTTTAACATGCTCAAAAAGTCATGAAACTTTGCACACGCGTCAAACCTCGTGAAAATTTTCGTCTGATATAGGATTCAGAAGAGGGTGTAACAAAATGGCTCGACAGCGCCACCTATACCAAGAAAATCAACAGCCTTCCAGCTATGTTTCACGTACATGCACGAAAATTGGCACACATATGTAACACACCAATACCTACAAAAAAGACTCTTGGAGCGAAATTCAAAACCCAACAGGAAGTCGGTTATTTTTAATATTATGAGCATATTTTGTGTAATTTTGGTAATTTCCATGTGTTGTATTTTAACGAACTCCTCCTAGAGAGTTCTTCAAATCAACACCAAATTTGGTATGCCTAATCTAAAGGCCTTTGCGATGTTAAATTGCGAAGATCTTGGGTTTTCGTTGAAGGGCGTGTCCGTGGCGGCCTGGCGAATTTCGATGATTCGCCATGAAAAATAAAGTTGCTATAACTCACACATACAATGTCCAATCTGCCCCAAACTTCACATGTTTGATGAGACTCCGAACCTGAACAGATTGACATGCCCATATTCAGTTATAGTCATAGCGCCACCTATTGGCAACAGGAAGTGACATATTTTACGCTTCGACGAACTACTCCTAGAAATTTTATGACATCAATGTCTTTTTTGTGGTCAGTCTAATCTAAAGGCCTGTGCGATGTTCAGTTGTGAAGATCTTGAGTTTTCATTAAAAGGCTTGTTCATGGCGCCGCGACGAAGTTCGATGTCTCGCCATGCGAATAAAAGATGTTATAACTCAGGCATAAAATGTCCGATCTTCCCCAAACTTCACATGTGTGATAAGAGTCCTGGCCTGAACAGATCTGCAGGCCAATATTCCACCGGGTGTGGCAGAATGGCTCTATAGCGCCACCTATACACTTTCAACGGAGTGCACCTCGAGCTATGTTTCACGTACATGTACAAAAATTGGTACACACATGTAACACTCCAATACCTACAAAAAAGTCTCTTGGTACGAAATCCGGATCCCAACAGGAAGTCGGTTATTTAGAATTTTCCCTTCAAAATTGGTGTTGTTTTTGCCATTTTCAGGGGTTGTACTTTAACGAACTCCTCCTAGAGATTTATTCAGATCAACACCAAACTTGGTCAGTGTAATCTAAAGCCCTTTGCGATAATAAATTGCGAAGGACTTGAGGTTTCGTTAAAGGGTGGGTCCATGGCGGCCTGACAAATTTCGATGTTTCGCCATGAAAAAGGAAGTTGCTGTAACTCAGACATACAATGTCCAATCTGCCCCAAACTTCACATGTTGGATAAGACTCTTGACCTGAACAGATCTACATGCCAATATTCAGTTACAGTCATAGCGCCACCTATTGGCAACAGGAAGTTACATATTTTACACTGCGACAAACTACTCATAGAAATTTTATGACATCAATGTCTTTTTTGTGGTCAGTCTAATCTAAAGACCTGTGTGATGTTTAGTTGTGAAGATCTTGAGTTTTTGTTAAAAGGTGTGTCCATGGCGCCGTGATGAAGTTCGATGTTTTGCCATGGGAATAAAAGATGTTATAACTCAGGCATAAAATGTCCGATCTTGCCCAAACTTCACTTGTGTGATAAGGGTCCTGGCCTAAACAGATCTGAAGGCCAATATTCCATCGAGTGTGGCAAAATGGCTCGATAGCGCCACCTATACACTTTCAACGGAGTGCGTATACACTTTAAACGGAGTACACCTCGAGCTATGTTTCACGTACATGTACAAAAATCGGTACACACATGTAACACACCAATATTTACGAAAAAGTCTCTTGGTACGAAATCCGAATCCCAACAGGAAGTCAGTTATTTCAAATTTTCTCTGCAAAATTAGTGTTGTTTTGGCCATTTTCAGGGTTGTACTTCAACAAACTCCTCCTAGATATTTATTCAGATCATATTTTGCGATATTAAATTGCGAAGATCTTGAGGTTTCGTTAAAGGGCATGTCCATGGCGGCCTGACAAATTTCGATGTTTCGCCATGAAATAGGATGTTGTTGTAACTCAGGCATAAAATGTCCAATCCTGCCCAAACCTCACATGTTCGTTAAAAGTCCTGCCCTGAACACATCTGAAGGCCAATATTCCATTATAATGATAGCGCCACCTGCTGGCAACAGGAAGATTGGCACATATATGGAATAAACATTGATATATTCTACTTATATTTATGAGTTTAAACGCATATTTCTTACCGTTCACCTATTAACTAAAGCCACTCGCTGCCGGTGAGCCCGGGTGCGAGGGCCCGTTCATCGCTGCTTGCAGCTTTAATTAGGGCCCGAGCACCGATGTGCGAGGACCCTCTTGTATCTGCTTTGTTTATTATTATTATTATTATTAGGGCTCAAGCCCGAAGGGGCGAAGAGCCCTATTGTTCCCCTAAGGATTATTCTTCTTATTATTAGGGCTCAAGCCTGGAGGGCGAGAGCCCTATTGTTTTCCTTAGGATTATTTTTAGGGCTCAAGCCTGGAGGGCGAGAGCCCTATTGTTTTCCTTAGGATTATTAGGGCTCAAGCCCAAAGGGCGAGAGGCCTATTGTTTTCCTTAGGATTATTTTTTATTAGGGCTCAAGCCCAAAGGGCGAGAGGCCTATTGTTTTCCTTAGGATTATTTTTTATTATTATTATTATTATTATTATTATTTTATTTTTTTATTTTTTTTTTTTCCAACGTCTCGGGGGCTTTTGGGGCCCTTAACGTGCTTAAAAAGTCTTGAAAATTGGCACACAGATTGGAACCTGCGGCCATTAGGGCCGGGCAGAGACTGATACACGGGCGTGGCACAGGGGCTCTACAGCGCCCCCTGGAATATGGAGGGCCATATATCATACATTCTTGCTCGTAGACGAATGAAACTCGGTACACATATAAATCTCATCAATCCAAACAACTTTTGTATTGCATATCATAGGCTCCGCCCAACAGGAAGTTGGCTATTTAGGGTTTATTATTCATATTTTTGGTCAAAGTTGTGGGGGCTTTTGGAGTCCTTAACATACTCAAAAACTCTTGAAAATTTGCGCACACTTTGGAATCTGTGGCCTTTAGGAGCCTGCAGAGGCTGGGACCCGGGCGTGGCACAGGGGCTCTACGGCGCCCCCTGGAACACAGTCAGAAATGTTGATGTATAGCTCACACATACTTGCACATATTCATATGAAACTCAGTACACATATAGATCTCATCGTGCCGAACAACTTTCGTATTGCATGTCATAGGCTCCACCCAACAGGAAGTCAGCTATTTAGAGTTATGTAAAAAGCGCTTGCTCTGGAATTTGAAATACTTGTCATAGGGTTTTTTGCCGATTGACACCAAACTCGGTCAACATGATCTCAAGACACTGGGGATGAAAAATTGCCAGGGGATTTTTGATATCTCGAACGGTTTGCTCGTGGCGAGGCTTTGAAATTATGGCGAGAAATGAGAAACAGGAAGTGTCTAATACCGTCCACATACATTTCCTGATTTTAATCAAACTTCATCAGATTATTCGTTGTATGATGACGATCGCATATATGTGACTATTAGGAGTCAAAGTTATAGCGCCACCAACTGGCAGAAGGAAGTGTGTCATTTTCAAAATGATTTGAATTCAGCATCTTATTATTACTCGATTTGCTTCAAACTTCATCAGAATAATGTTAAAACACAGCCGATATAAATCTGCAAGGGGGATATTGATATCTAAAAAATTGTTGGCGTGGCAACATGTCAAACTGGAATACTTCTCAGGTGATTTTGAGGCAAATAACATACTTAGAATTTCACAAAACTCTGAACACACATCAGTATTTCTGATAGGAACTTAAATTGTGAATGGATTTTGGATAGCTTGAATGGTTTTGCCGTGGTGATTTTTTTAAATGACCTTACAAAGGGAATCATTATTGTATTTTTAAATTGCAGCTTCCAAACACGTCAAAGAATTTTTTCATACAGATGAAAAAGTCATTCTGAGGAAATATGCATAGTTTAACGACTTTACAACACTGTATGGATAACAGAAAATTAAAAAACTGTCAGACATCTCATCTCACTCTGTCCCTCTGTTTGAGTATATGTGCTTCAGACTTCCATTGTCTGAGAGAAATAGCGCCCCTACAGGTTCAATTCCCGGACTTTTACTTTCACTTTTAAATCGGTTAAAAATACAAACAAATACTTAGATTTAATTCACACTGACAAGCTAAACCAACATATCTGATTATTACCGGTTCAGGGCTCATGGATAAATTATTTCTGGCCAGAGATACTGAGAAATAGGAGAGATGAATCACCGCTGTGACCACGAGCGTCTGGAGTAAAGAGCTCAGAGAAAACGAATTTATTCCTGTTTTAAAGCTTTTAAAAATAAATTATTACAGCGATATCACACAATCAACCAATTAGAACACACCAAGAGCTAAATTCAGATGTTTTTGAACTGTTTGTGTGAAAATGAAATATTCGCGGCTGCCTATCTGAAATCACGCCTCCGATCAGCGCGTACAGTGTCGAGCTCAAAACAAACGAATTTATTCTTGTTTAAGAGCTTTTTTAAATAAAATATTACCACAAATGCACACAATAAACCCATTGTAACACTACAAGAGCTAAATGCAGGTGTTTGTGACCTATTTAAGTGTGCAAGACTATTTGAAAGCGCGACTGGCAGAATAACATATCTCTCGAGCTGCAGGTTTCTGTCTTTCGTCGTACGAACGAACACATAACGGACAAGATTATTTCAAAATACATAATAGCTTGGCGACTATAAACGAAAACAGCCACGTAAACATAAACTGGATCTACTGGATTTGAATATTAAAGTGACCACATTTACCACTTGCTTCTGTCTTCAATTTTAATCTATATAAAAAAGGAAACTCATTCGACTTGGCTGCTTTTTTAATGTGTGCGTATTTATTTATTTACCTTTTTATACATTTTGTATAATTTCATAGTTTGTGTATTACAATTATGAAAACAAAAATAAATTTAGCCACTCACATAGAAATAGCTTAGGCCTTAACCTTTTTCTGTCAGTTTTAGGGATTTTTAAAAATCCTAAAAAAAACTTATTTGTGCTGCAAATAATAATTTCAAACTCATTTGATACTGACCTATGACATCCTGTGACATTATATTTATTTGAATTTACATAATCTCATAGATGTAACAGTAGTAAATCTGTTCAGCTCACAGATCAATACTAAGCTGTAATGCAAGCAGAACTTTCACAAATGCTTATGAGTCATTTAAGGATTTGATAACACTGTAAAATAATGTCTAATTTGTTAACATTAGCAAATTCATTGATAACACTTTATAATAACTGCACTCATTAGTAAATAGTCAGTTCATGCTTTATAAAGCCTTGTCCCAATATTAATAGTCAGTAGTAAGCAATTTATAAATACAGCTATAAATAGCTTGTCCTTGGTTTATAAGCACATTTATTAAAAAGGAGAGTAAAGGGTCAGTTATCTTCCTATGAAAAATAAAAGATAAAAATAAACAAACAACAACACAGATTGATACAGAACTCAGAAATTTTATTGTGGATTTATGATAAAATCAGCCTGTAAATGAATTCATACTCCTCCTCATACTACTCCATACTCCTTTTTCAACATGATGCCAATATACTGAGATGTTAAATTGTGAATGGGTTTAGGATAGCTTAAATGGTGTGGCCATAGCGATTCATTAAAGTAACATAAAAAAATACAATAGTTATTTTACTATATCTTTAAAATGTTTAATTCCAACTATTCATAATTTTTTATATACGTAGAAGTCATCATTTGAAGGAAGCACAGTAAGTTTCATAGCTTTATCATTTTCAAGAGCCAGCATAAAATTTAAACTATCATAACTTATAAATCAAGCTTGCAATTCTTAGTACCAATAATGGCCACCAGATGGAGCTATAAGATTACTTTTAAATAATTATTGTAGAAACAAGTATGATTTAAATCATTTACAGAAATCTTTCAAAGAAAAATAATATGAATTTTATGTATTTTACTGATAAAATGACCCTCACTCAATTAGAAAAACAAGCTGAAGTATTGTGAACTGTATATTAAGAATAATTCTTTATAGGCTCTATGGACAGATACGTTTTCAGAGACTCTTGAAGGATCAGCACCACATTCTCTTTTACCACTGTTTAAAGAATTTATCTTACAGAAGAGGTGCAAATGAATTTTGAATAGCTTGACTGGTTTTGTCATGGTGATTATTTTTTAAATAACAGTAAAAAAGTAACCAGTAAATGTATTTTATTTTTTTAAAGTGCTGCTTATAAACACTTCAAAAAAATGTACACATAGAAGACAAGGCATTCTGAGGAAATATGCATAGTTTCATGACTATACAACACTATATGGATGATAGAAAATTAAAAAACTATCATACATCTGATGTCACTCTGTCCCTCTGTCACTGTGGGTAATGTGTGTGTGTGTGTGTGTGTGTGTGTGTGTTAAATGAATTAGGTGTGAAACTATCAGGGAGCATTTAGTCTCCAGCGCCAACATTTTACAGAACTGCCACTTTCCTGGAGTCTCAGAATTACAATGTGTCAGGTTCTGAGAGATCTAAGATTCCAAAAAATGATTGAATTAGAATACCATGAAGTATTGTGAAATACTATATATTAAGACTTTATATATAGGCTTTATGAACAGATTAGAGTGACTCGTGAAGGACCGGCAGCACCTCCTCTTGTCCGATGGTTTGAGGAATATATCTTCCAGAATCCGGGATTAAGATTTAGGAGCTCATTTTTATTCCACCTCCTTTCCTGAAAGTCTGTCTTGCAGAATTGACTAAAAATTAATCTTCACATTATTTCCTTATTATTTTGCAATTCTTTTTGTCAGTTCTTCTTGACCTGTTTTTTTTCTTCTTCTTTTCTGACCTCATGACCCAGTCAGCATTTTTTGTACAATGGTCAAGTCTTAACTTATCCATTTCTGTATTGCATTTGTGTTTGATATTTATCATGGGTATTTAATAATTTTCGACTTTACAGTTTGAGTTAAAACTCTTTTTTAGCGCATTTCATCTGTAAAAGAAAACTAATAATTCTCAGCCTAATAATTCTGCACACATGAATATAAGGAGTTTTTCTCTTCCAGCTTTCCTTGACTATTGTATAGCACTCATAAATGATTAAATGAAAAATAATGGTAGTTATTAAGATTGATATGGTTTGGAATTGGTCAAATGTGCTTGGAAAAAAAATCACAATAAAACAATGTTTTAATGTTTAATTTTGGAAAATGAACTGACATGAATGAATGTTATATAAATATTGTTCATATTAACATAATGTTTAGAAATGAAATCTTATTGTAAAGTGTTACTAAAGTTAAATATATATTGTTCTGTGAATGTGATTTTAAAGTCTAGATGATTCGGATTAACCCTTTATCTGGCGTATCCTTTAAAACCTCACTGCCAGAGGGATATTGTGAATGCATGTGCCCGCTGGGCACAGTTTACCTGATGCCACCGGGGGTGGCGATGGCATTGGTGGCTTGAGCCCGCCATCGCTGCTTGCAGCTATATTTTGTTATTATTATTATTAGGGCTCAAGCCCAAAGGGCGAGAGGCCTATTGTTTTCCTTAGGATTATTAGGGCTCAAGCCCAAAGGGCGAGAGGCCTATTGTTTTCCTTAGGATTATTTTTTATTATTATTATTATTATTTTTTTCCAACGTCTCGGGGGCTTTTGGGGCCCTTAACGTGCTTAAAAAGTCTTGAAAATTGGCACACAGATTGGAACCTGCGGCCATTAGGGCCGGGCAGAGACTGATACACGGGCGTGGCACAGGGGCTCTACAGCGCCCCCTGGAATATGGAGGGCCATATATCATACATTCTTGCTCGTAGACGTATGAAACTCGGTACACATATAAATCTCATCAATCCAAACAACTTTTGTATTGCATATCATAGGCTCCGCCCAACAGGAAGTTGGCTATTTAGGGATTAGTATTCAAATTTTTCGTCAAAGTTGTGGGGGCTTTTGGGGTCCTTAACATACTCAAAAACTCTTGAAAATTTGCGCACACTTTGGAATCTGTGGCCTTTAGGAGCCTGCAGAGGCTGGGACCCGGGCGTGGCACAGGGGCTCTACGGCGCCCCCTGGAACACAGTCAGAAATGTTGATGTATAGCTCACACATACTTGCACATATTCATATGAAACTCAGTACACATATAGATCTCATCGTGCCGAACAACTTTCGTATTGCATGTCATAGGCTCCGCCCATCAGGAAGTCAGCTATTTAGAGTTATGTAAAAAGCGCATGCTCTGGAATTTGAAATACTTGTCATAGGTTTTTTTCTCGATTGCCGCCAAACTCGGTCAACATGATCTCAAGACACTGGGGATGAAAAATTGCCAGGGGATTTTTGATATCTCGAACGGTTTGCTCGTGGCGAGGCGTTGAAATTATGGCGAGAAATGAGAAACAGGAAGTGTCTAATACCGTCCACATACATTTCCTGATTTTAATCAAACTTCATCAGATTATTCGTTGTATGATGTCGATCGCATATATGTGACTATTAGGAGTCAAAGTTATAGCGCCACCAACTGGCAGAAGGAAGTGTGTCATTTTCAAAATGATTTGAATTCAGCATCTTATTATTACTCGATTTGCTTCAAACTTCATCAGAATAATGTTAAAACACAGCCGATATAAATCTGCAAGGGGGATATTGATATCTAAAAAAATTGTTGGCGTGGCAACATGTCAAACTGGAATACTTCTCAGGTGATTTTGAGGCAAATAACATACTTAGAATTTCACAAAACTCTGAACACACATCAGTATTTCTGATAGGAACTTAA
>NW_020528842.1:0-30157 GCF_003368295.1 Carassius auratus | reverse complement strand
TGGTGTGTGTGGACGAGCTCTGTGAGTAAATCACCCATGATGCCCTTCTTCAAGCATCACAAATACGTTTTCGGTGATAACTTAATAAAGTGTCCTCTGATTTTTTCTCTCACTAGCTACAGCAAATAAACAGGTCGGATCTCTGTCAGAAGAATTAGCCCGGAAGGTGGAAGATTCGTTTAGACAACAAGAGGAGATTAGTTCCTCCTGGACAGATGTCGACCTGGAGCAGCGATGCAAAGGGGTTAGACACAAACATATGCATGCTTTTAGCATTTAGAGAGTACATTTTTATAAACAAATACATCAAATTTGTTTCCAAATTCAGCTCACTGCTGAGAATGAGGAGTTGACGCAAACATCTGAATGCTTCCCGGGAATCCCAATCACAGCTTAAAACAGAGGTACAATCCTTACACCATGCCTCCTTTTCAATCAATGGCTTTGTGCTTGGAGTGCCAATTGCTGGTGTTCTGTCTCCCTCTGGTGGCAGTTGAAGGAACTGCAGGAGAGGTACTCCGAATGTGAGGACATGCTCCATGAGGCCAGAGAGGACATTAAGAACCTGCGCAATAAGAGTCTGCCCAACAGCACCGTGCAGCGTTACAGTACCCTGGCAGCGGTCGTCCCAATGGATTCACTCGCTGCTGAGATCGAAGGAACCTTCCGGAAAGGCCTAGACAGCCCAGCACCCACTGAATACAAGTACAGTTAACAGCTGTTCATATACTGCAACATTTTTATAAATGTAATGTGCATTTTTGTTTTGTTTAACATAAAAAATATCTTAAGATCTGTAAAACTGAGATCGAAGAAAAAAAATATATATTTACAATGCATTTAAAAATACATTAAGTGTGTTAAGATTTTCAGAAGGATATACTGTATAGAACTGATCAAAAGTTTGAGATGGGTTAGTTTTTTTGTCTTTAAAAGAAATTAACATTTTATTAGGCAAGAACACATTATGTTACTGTAAAATATAAAAGTAAAGATAATTATAATATTATAAACGTTTTCTGCTTTAAATAAATCCTTTTCTCTTAAAATTTCTATTGATCAAAGGATAAAAAAAAAAAAACAATTTCAGAAGAAAATTAAGCAGCACCACTGTTTTGAATATTGATAATTATAAGAAATTTCTTTAGCAGCAAATCAGAACATAAGGACGATTTCTGTACGTTTGCGGCTTTGCCATCACAAAAATAAAAAGTAATTTTTAAAATATACTAAAATAGAAAAGGTATTTTACTTTGTAGTGATATTTTACAATATTACTGTTTTACTGTGTTTTATCAAATAAATGCAGTCTTTGTGAGCATAGGAAACGTCCATCAAAAACATAAGAAAATCTTACTGACTTACCTAGCTTTTGGACGGAAATATATTTTGAATGTATTTATATCGTAATATTTTATAGAAAAATCTTCCATTCTTAAATTATTATTATACATAATTTAGAATTTCAAGCAGCCTGAAAATTATTTATTTTAACGTTTAGATATTTTACTGGGGAACAAAACAAAAATACTGAATTTATTTTTATTTTTTTGCAGTTTATTCAAAGTCTAACTAACATGTTTTGTATAATGTATATAAATGTGAATGTTAATAAAACCCAGGACTGCAACATGACATGTTTGTGTTGAACTCTCTGTGCAGGAATCATCCGTTGCGTGTGTTTGAGACCGTGAAAGTGGCCAATCAGGGGGCTCGGCTACGTTCCCAGATTCTGTCTCTGCAGGTTCCGGGTTCGAGCCCCTTCATCATTACACTCTAGTCGAATCAGTACTCCACAGACCAGTTATTATGAATCAGACAATATTAGTGTCAACATGGAGGATAAGCACTCCTCTCAGACGCACACACAAGATCATGGGTCAGTGTCTGTTTGTTTTAAACTTTTCACAAAAATGACTGACTATTAAGAAAAAATCAATTAACAATGAATAATAACATATTTCCTGCACAGGTTACTGGAGTTGAAGCGTTTGGGTCAGCCAGGTACGCCAGGTGGGCAGGATTTGGAGGAAGCGCTCCGGTCTCTCTCGGAGCGGCAGGAGAGCCACACGTCAGAGCGGCCGTTCTTCGAAGTGGAGAGAGAAAGGAAACTGAGTGCCCTACACAGTGGAAGCAGTGGCAGTGGCGGCAGCTCCAGCGGCTTCCTGACGCCTAGTGGCAGCATCGCATCCACAGGAACCAACTACTCCGGCACCTCCACACATTCCTCCAGCACAGGCTCCTCCCGCTCATATCTGCCTGAACGGCTGCAGATAGTCAAGCCGCTGGAGGGTCAGTAGATACACACTAGAGGTCGACCGATATATCGCTCGGCCGATATATCGGGCCGATATTTGTCATTTTTTATATATCGGCATCGCCAATATCCGTGTTTAGTAGCGCCGATTTAAAGTCAGGCACGTCGGCGGGCAGCCCCGTGTTATTGGTGCGGTGGAAATTGCTGCTACTGCATGTGAAGCATGTGATGCAGAGAGATTAGATCAACTCTAAAACTAGGGCTGTTCAAACTAGTGTTTGACCGATATATCGGCCGATATTTGGTATTTCTATTTAAAATATCGGCATCAGCTGTCAAAAAAACAATGAGCGCACATGCACATTCTTCACCCAATTAGGATTAATAAGCTGAAAACTTACTTGGTCATGAAAATTAGGTAATCTGTTTTCTTTTATTGGAGTAAGGTCAAAAATGGCTTGATCATAAACCGGTCGCAACAGGTAGTTATTCGCCTCTTACCTCGATTTCACCTGGCATGTAAACGCAATAACCTGCTTTCTGTCGGCTTATTGAAGTGCGCATGTGTTATAAGTGACAGGGACACATCATTAGTGCAGATTTAACCTAAGCAACGCCTTACAGGAAACAAAGAAGAAAATGTATCACAAAATGTTCTCGTGCAGCAGAAGTAGAAGTGATTCAGTCACAATATGTTTATAACTGCATGAGAGGGTAAATACAAGCTGTGAGTTTACCGACATGTTGCAAGCTGAAATTAACATCACAACTGACAAATCTATAGAGTCAGATATGCAAATTATTATTTTGTTATGTCACTACAGGGAAATTACCTGATTTATTAATGAAGTCATGAAAACGCAGCTTACTTGCGTTGTCAGGTTACTGATGTGCATGTAAATGGGAAAACTGGTTATTTTAATAAGCTGATATTTGTGAGTTATCAGCTTACTGGTGTGTATGTAAACGTGCTCAATATCGGTCGACCACTAGTTCAAACCACAAAATAAAAGTTTACAAATAATAAAAAAAAACATTTTAGGGGGAGTTGCACAACTTTACAACCTAAATTGCCATGTCATATAAAGAAGGGATATTTTATTTACCTTTGCAAAGTCATGCAAGGATCTTCTCTATGATATCATTTCCTGGTTTATGTTTCTTCCAATCAATGTTACAACATATTTTCCTATCATATTTCTGAATTTTTGGTGGATGAAAATTTTTCCAATATTATTCCTGTAAAGCCAGATATATGAAATAATGGTCAGAAAAATCTATTTTAAAGATAGAACAGTTTATTGAACCTTTGGAAAAATAAAATAAGAAGATTTGTTTTTAGTTAAGTATCATATTTAATACATCAGGCATTAATGACTCGTATAGTATGATATATAGCAGAATATGGAGCTCAGTTTTATTCATTGGCCCAAACTGAGCAGAAATATGCAATTTAATGCAGTTGCTCATATTTGTATGGTCAAAATGTTAAATGAAATTCTGATAGCTTGTATTTTAAATACTTGAGGTCTTTATAACAATATAAAATCCATGTTAATATCAGTTGTCACTCTGTATCTCCCAATAATATGATTGATATTTATATTCATAGTTTAATGATCAAAGCTCTGTAGTTTTAATTGTGGGGGCGAAACATATAATTCAATTCAATACAATTATGAGATGAGAGAGAAACAAATAAATGTTCATCAAAAGCCTGATGTATCATATTTAACCATTATAATAAATGATATATGGATAATCAAGTAAACCTAAGTTTCTGCAATCAAGTAAACTTTCATCATAAAATATTAATAAGAATAGTTAAGAAAAAGTTATTTCACGATGCCTGAAAATACCTTGTCCTCTTCAGCATGTATATCAGTTAGAAAGTGAGTATACAAAAGTTATTCTTGTCAAAAAGACAACCTAAAAGATTTTTAGAATTACCCAAAAATGCATTTCACCTGCTAAAAAGTCTAAACTATTAGTCAGGGAACAGAATGCATATATTAGACCGTGCAGATGCCTTAGAAATGAGCATATCAAATATGATGCAGCAGGAAAGAGTGGATAAGCAGTTTCAAGTCAACTAAAAATCCTTATTAAACATTTGTAGCCTAAATGGATAAAAATAAAAGATCATTTTATCGAGCGACTTCATCATTCGTTGTCCACAGGCTCAGTGACTCTGCACCAATGGCAGCAGCTGGCCAAGCCCAATCTAGGGGGCATCCTGCACCCTCGGCCAGGTGTCCTCACCAAAGACTTCAGAGAGCTGGACGTGGACTTCCAACACGTCTACAGCCTCAACGACCTCGAGGAGGATGAGCCTGATCTCTCCAAATTCCCAAATCTCCTGCAGGGCACTGTGGGTAAGAGCCCATTCACCTACAGCAATGCACTTCCTTCTTAACTCTTCAGTTTGAAGAGGAATTTTTAAAGTGGTCAAAACACTTCAGATCCAAAGAGCTTTTAGTGTATACAGTATATATTCATACACATATATATTCTTTAACGTACCAATGTAGATAACTTACAAATTGTAGTCAGTTACTGATTAGAGATTACATGATGGAAATGTAGTAATGAAATCATAGACACTCATTTTATGTAATGTGTTCTGACTACTTTTAAATTACTGGCTTGGTTTAAATTTACCATACTGATAAAAAAAAAGCAAAAAGTAAGAAAATACATTTAATTTTTTGTGTCATCCTCTTAAAATGCATTAAAAATTACATTAAACCAGGGCTTCTCAAACTGGGCTTAATGTAAGAACATAAAATTATGCATAAAAAAGTAACTTTAATATGATTATGAGGATTAGAAAAAGTAATATACTCTAATTACGAGTACTTGATTTTTTGGAATCTGATTATGTAATCTGTTACTACCCAGTTCTAGATATTATGGTTTTAATCAGTGTAGTGTAGGTACCTGTCGTGCATAGCTGAATTTTAGCCTGTGTTTGTGTTTCCTCACATGAACACAGTCCCTTCATCCAGACTTAACCCCCCCCAGACCTCACCCACACCTCCGTCCACTAGCTGTCAGATCCTCCATCCCTCCATCCTCCTCTCCTCCTTCTCCACCAGGTAAGTCATGATCACACTGGTGTCCACACAAGCTTATTATAAGACTGTCAATCACACATCACAATACTCGTTTTTTCTTTTATCGGGCATATGCATAAAACGAGACACTTCTTACTACTTCTTACGTCTTACTACTTATCTATCATAGGATATAAATGTAAGACAAAAACCAATACAGGGGAACTTTTCCCATCATGTCTTGGATTTTAGGGGCATACAACTGAAGTTCAGACTGAGTTCAGACTCATGTCTAACGTGTCAAATCAACAGCCCTCATTTTTCCATTTAAAAACTATTTAAATTAAGCACTTATCTTAATATCAGAAATATCTGTATTTGTTCACAACTAACCTTTATCTTAATATTATTATTTCCTTGCTCATTTTCCCTCCTTCCATCTGTAACAGGAAGCGCTGGAACCTGTTCTTTGTACAGTTATAATATCGTCCTTCATAAAGTAAGACATGTCAGGCATGGTCTCTATGAAGCCTTTAGTAGGATGATCCCACTAACTTTCTTTCTCTCTTAACCTTAGGTTTCATTCATGAACAAACCAAACATCAGCATCAGGACATTATATTACTAATTCTGTCTTCTCTCCTGTACAGATTTATGTTTAAGTGAGAAAGCTGCATGTGTCATGCATCACACATCTGTTTTAAAATAACACTTTTATTATGTTATGTTTTATTGGGGGGATATAATGTAGTAAGATCATTCTCAAAAAAATGCTGGTTATGAATTCGGTTTAATTCTCATTAAAAAATTGGTGTAATTACTCATTAACATCTTCAAATTACTAATCTGGACTATTTTATATTTTATTTTCTATGATTGAAACATGGATTGGAACACCAGTGAAAAAATGATACAAATTTGAATTCATTTTACCCTTTAATATTTTATAAACAGAATATTTTACATTTACCTTGAAAGTATTTTTTTCAAAAAAAAAAAGAAAAAAAGAAATGACATTATCATTAAAACCTCATTGGTTATAGAATGAGAAAACCATTCTTATTCAGGGTTTCATGAATATTTGAAATTTTGACTGAAATGTCATATTTTGGGAATGAATCACTTACACTAGACTGTGCATGTAACATTGAAGCCTTCTTTAAATGTTGTTAACCAGCTTGTGGAAGTCTCATCATTACAATCTTTTATTCATCAGCATGATCATACACTATATGCTGTGTGTTTCTAACTGAAAAAGCTTTCACTAACACTTGTGTTCTGGCCTGATTATTTCTGCCATGGTGTGACGCACATCTTCCTTGTCCTCTCCTTAGCCTTCAGCCCCAGAATGCATCCGCGTGTGGGAGCCGTGAGCACGTGAGGACATCATCAGGCCTCCAGTTCATCTCTGGGTCCACATCCCACCTCCACCGGACCTCCTCCCTCAGTCTGCTACAGCTAGTATCAGAGCACGGCATCTCGGCTGCAGTTCATCCCAACTCCCCTCTCATTCACAGAGCCACCGCATGTTCAGAGGAAAGGAAACAAGAAAAAAGAGAAAAGCCACTGCAGGGAAACATTTTCAGCAGCAGTCTTGTTGAAAAACTCAGAACCCTGGGCCTGTACGAAGTGGTCGCCAGAGGCTTTGTGGACTTTTGGTTGAAAAGAAAAACCAGCCCCCCATGAAACACAAAAAGACGTTCACCCTTAAAGGTGCTATTTTGTGCATTGTGGCATGCAGCTAAACTTTTCCCATTTGTAATGGGACATTCAGAAAGCCAGATCAAGTTTTTATTCCTGTAGTGACTTCTGATTGGCACTAGGAATTTTGCGTATGGACTGCACCTCAAAAGATTTCATTGTGAAGTCAAACACATCCGTGTTTATATCATTGTTGTTGTAGGGTGGTTGAAACATTCTTCAGAAGGGAATGGCTCTACATATGTTGACTTTTTAACGTGTCTTCTTTTGTTGAGACTTTTGGCTGTCACTATCAGTCTTGAAATCACGGTTTATTGTTATGAGATTGTAGCAGCACTACAGAAAATTTCAGCATGTGGCCTCAATTTTTGCTTGCTGCCAACCAAGCATTGGTATCAGTACTGCGTTTTGCTTCCTGACAAAAGCATTTATAATAGCACTTTTCAGGGCATTCAAATCCCTTTTCTTAGGGAATGCAGAGTACATTATCTGAGGATATGTACTGTACCTGCAGTCTAAACACTGTAAAAATGAGAAGCTGTATTTATGATGGCTGTTAGTGGTCAATTTATGGAACATTATACAGTCTTGTTGAGTGAATTGCAGTGATCTTGTGCTTTATTTTCACTGTGCTTTAATGCAAGAACACCTCATGTGATGGTACACCATGCACACACGTATGTCATGAAAATTGAATGCCACAGACACGTTTTCACTGTAATGTTTATGATTGTGTTTTTGCAAGAATCAGGGATGCAGTAATAAAGTTAAGTGCTCTAGAGCTGTAAATAGTAAATACACAATCGGGTAACTGTAACACTGAGGAAATATTGATTGAACACGGCTTTGTTTTCTCCTCTCCATTAACATCTTCCATTGTGTCTACTTCTGTCTGTCAAGCAAGTAAACAGAAATCTTGTCATCTGTATATGGAAAAAGCCTTGTATGCATTTGAAATTTTCAAGGGGGCATGATAATGTGTAGCCTAGAGTATTTACTGATCTAAAGTCACAGACAAAATGGTTATTTAAAAAGTAATATATTTAAATAAAAATGTCTACCTGAAATACCACTCTGTGTAAAACACAATGCCTGGTCGCCATTTTTGTAGAATATGTAAAAAAATAACAATTGTGTTCATTTACACAAAGATGAGAGGCTAAGGTATTTTTACATTAGAAAAATGTTTAGACACTTAGCTTCACATAAAAGCCCATGAGTTCACAAGTAGCCACTGATATTGTGCAATGCAATAAAGATTTCAGTGTATTTTTGACTTATATGTTTTTATTTGTGTTTATCTGAAAACGGTTTCTATTTACACTGACAGCTTTAACAGCTAAGAATATCTACCTCATTTTTCTACGCGGTAGTATTTATTTATTTTTTTTATGTGCAAGACTTCCAGTTTATTAGCCACGTAGTAAATAAAGGGAAGAATAGAAACTCAAGTGTCGTAAAAACTGTTCATAATTAAGACAATACATAAAAAAATTATATGATGTTTGCAATATCAAGCAGCAAAACGAGCATTTTTTGTATAAGTTAGCTAAAATTAGCTGGAAGGGAATGATACCGGAAGCCTCGCACATAAAATTTTACAAATACACAGTAAAGATGGGGGATAAAAACTGGTTGTGGTCAGAATAAATGCAGCCACGTCCGGAAAGCAACAATTAATACAATGTGCCAGATGTTGAATAGTTTTATTAACGCTGAAACGCAGTGTGAATCTTAATTGTACCCTGACTCATATTAGTATGGATATATCACACAAAGCAAGTTTTCTGTTACAAATGGTAAAGTGTTTCAGTCAGATGTTTTATTTTATTTTATTTTTTGCAATATGGGATGGTTAACCTACTGAGAAACTGGCAATTACATCACTGTCCCCAAGAGGCGACCCGCTCCATGTAATAAAACTGTATTTTTAAGGTAGTGGGCTACTGATATGACTGTCTTCATCTTTATCACACGTGAGTCAAATTCTTCACACACAGATGACACGAAACACATATAGCTGCAAGTATATTTAATGACAGAAATCATTACAGAGTTTATACGGTTAAATAATCAGTTTGTACTCCGACGCCCAAAATCCACCCATCCTTGATAATCGGTAACGCAGTCCTCCCGCTGGATGATTTCTACCGAGAAACACAGGCGGAGAACAGCAAGTAAGAGCGAGGCTTCGTTTCTTCTAATGGTTTACCTCCAGAGACACGCACCTGACAGAGCCTGTAAGAGCTGGCGGGACATGAGCTCTCGCTGCTCCTCCGATAAATGCACGGAACGACTCGCACGGGACCGAGGTCTCTCCGGTGGTCTCTCCGGTGTCTCCGGTGGTCTCTCCGGGAGCCGTTCCGTCACCTCTGTGTTCGCAGGTGCGTCTTCGGACAGAGGAGAGGCCACACATGCCACCGCCAGCATCGCTACAGCGGCCAATACAACACACTTGGCCATCATGTCTGTGAAAAACAAGTGTTTTAATAAGTGTTGGAGTCAAATTATAGCTAATACAAAAATAAATACAAATGCCCACATTCCTGCTAGACATCCAATTTGGAAAATGGTACATGGTTTCTAGTTGGTTATTAACTGAAACCAGCTAAAATGTCCACTTGGTGGCTTAATTGTTCATTGCTGATCCAAGATGGTCTGCCAGCTTTGAACCAGCTTAAGACCAGTTTAGACAATATCTAATAAACATTTAAGTTTTCAAGATGATAATTTAAGTTCTCAAGCATGGATATTTAAGAAAAATCTGATTTACCTGATTAGTGCTGAGCCTGAAAGGTTTTCAACAGTGTAAGGATGAAACTTTGTAATACAATTACAGGTCAGTCCTTTTATATAAAAAAATTTCAGGCAAAAAAAATAAAAGTGTGAATCAATAGAGTTGATAATTGCTCAGGAGAGGGAACATGTTTAAACAAAATACGTCAAACATGAGCGTAAACTGAACATGGGAAATTCAATGGCTATTTATGAGAATTGAACATATAGCAAGCATTACAAAACCAAACGGCCAGGAACGTTGTAGCAGTTAAATAATGGGAAACAACATTAAAATGAATTTGACCTGTAAAAAGGAATTAACAGTGTTTTTTTTTTTTATTCAAGTCATCGTCCGAGTTCTCATCTAATCAATTGTCCTCTTGTAATATTATACGATGTGAAATCAATCAGTGACCTTTTTAAAACTGTCATTATTGATTCAAATGAACTGGTGGAGAAAAGCTGTGACGCAGAACTTTTGATTTTATTGCCGAGGAGGGGTCTGTTGCTTCCTCTCAGGACCATTAGTTTTATGTACCTAAAGATTTTACTCAAGAACTCAATTCTATGCTATCCTGTGTCTGAGGTGAGCAAACAATTGGCAGTCCACCGTTGAATGCATGGTCTATAAGGTATATGACATCAGATGTTGCTCGATTCTAGCTTTTTCCCCATTTCTATATCTTTTGAATTGGTTATTGATGATATAATGGCAGTCACATTTCATCCAGTCTATTAATTTGTGGAAAACACATTAAATATTCAGTTCTCATTCAATGACTGAAGCAAACCATTTCTGTATGAGCATGGTTTTAGTTTCTGAATCATTTCATTTAGATATTTTTTTGGGGAGCGTTAATTAATGAATGTCAGTATGAAATGCCTGTTCTGCAATTAAAAGACTAATTACAAGAATGCAGAACAACCTGAAAAGATGTCTTCAGAAAATGTTCTGAAGAATATAATCATCCAGTTTTGAGTACCACTGAAATTCATTGTATAAAACAAGTTCTTTTAAGTTCCACAGAAGAAAGAAAGTCATAGGTTTGGACCGTGGGAGAGTAAATGATGGCAGAGTTTTTATTTAGGTGAGCTTTTAAAGAATAAATATTTGAACAGATCTGCTTTCACTATTAATATTTAAAAAGCTTGTGTCTGCAAAAATCTAAATCATGTGATCTACACAACATGGAAAGATAAAAAAAACAACAAAAAAAAACAGGAAACTATCATAAAAATATTTTTCCTTGAAAAATTCCAGAAGCAGAAGCATTTTTAAAAGGACACTCTAGAGTAGACAAATGATTTTCAATACTCAAAAGAAAGATGAATTCAACTGATAGATTTCGGAAATCTATCAAGGGGTTACATGTATTTACAAGTAAAAATCCACAGAGTGAAAAATTTTCTTTGAAATGGGTCGAGCCTCATGAATTTGCATGTAAGTTCTGACAGTAGTAGTCAAAATAGCTTGAAAGCATGATTGATTTCCTATGAATTTTACCATTCACCCATTTTTAAAAAGTCAACAGCTATATCCCCTCTCTGTCAACTCTAGCAGCTTATCCGTTTCATCAGGGGTTACATCTGTACGTTTCAAGAGATGGTGACATTAGGCTACTGAAGGTTGAAAAATGTACTTAAGAGATGTGTTTTTACTTCATTCTGACACATGAATCCATTCGTCATGATTGATGGTTAGTCTTCCGATACATGGCATTTGAGTGTGTTTTTGTTCCAAGCTTAAGAAAGAAATGTTTTTGTCATGTTACCGAAATGCCAAAACAAAACCTGATGAATGTTGTGGTGAATCCACAAAAGAGATAAACATCAGAAAATTCGGTTAAAGATGTGTCACATGTATGTGTGTAAATAAAGGCTGCATTTAAAGGAGGAAAAAGTTATACCTTTTCATAAGCCACTGTTAATATTTTTGGAACTGGCACATGTCCAACACAAACAATCAGTTTGTACAATAGTTAAACAGTTAAAGATGAAATCATTCTAAGCCACAAATCATTTTACAGGTTTGTGAAGGTCAAGGGTGTGATTGCATGTTTCGAAGTCAATGGTTTTATTCTGCGTCTGGGCACAGTCAGGTCTCACTCACATTCCATCTATTCACTGGAACTGGAAATCTGACACCGTGTGGGATGCAACAGGGCTATATAAGACACTCTTTAGTGCAAATTAGTTTAAGTGCTTAGTTTTCGACATTGAAGGACATCCTAACTTGCACAGATCTTCTCGCTCAGCCATGTCGGTCCGTCGCAGCAGTAAGACGTTCACCACTCGGAGTGTGTTGGGGTCATCTTCCTCTGGTGCACAGGTCATGAACGGAGTGGGGAGTTTAGGGGCCTCCTTGTCCTTTGGTGGACAAAACTACGGCAGCGCTGGGGGCTTTGGTGGCCGCCTCTCCAGATCTTTGTCCACTTCATCTTTGACAACGGCTGGTCATGGTTATGAGGTCATGTTGCATGGCAGTGAGAAGCAAACAATGCAGAACCTCAATGACCGTCTGGCATCTTACCTGGAGCGGGTATGGTTAACTTGAAATTGTAACAGAAATTACATTTCAAAAAATATTAAAAAATCTTCTTCTAAGGAACACTGATCAATGATTTTTAAAACACATATTTATAAAAAAAAATACCTTAATATTTTTACAATGCGTGTATGTGTCAATAGCATTAAAATTGTTTATATATTAACTCTTTAAAAAATAAAAATATCAAAATTATTCTACAGTACGTAATAAATATTACTAGAAATCCAAAAAGAATTTTTAAGTGAATGTTATAGCATGCTATATTTAAATTCTGTGTAATGGATGAAACAATGCTTTTAATAAAACGTATTATAATTGTTAATTTTAAAGTTTTTTTTTCCTTGTTTGTCTTTAAGAAAAAAAAAAATTTGTAAGGTTGTTAATTTTATTATTTGTTAACATTGGATTACTTTATGTGGATACAGTTATTGTCATATTTTCATGTTTTTTTTTTTTTTTTTTTTTTGGTTTTCTAAATATTTAGGCGGCATTATCAAAAAATTCTAATAACTTTATTTCTGTCTCAAGTCTTAATATTTCTGCATTCCCTGAAATCAAATGATGTAAGATTGTACAATAACAATTCAGCTAAATTCATCCTTGAGATTATGTGGGCTGAACTTCTACCTCGTCTCGTCTTTAATGATTTTCTGAAGATCCGTGAATATGTTTTGTGTTTCAGGTGCGTACTTTAGAGCAGGCCAACAAGAAACTTGAGCTGCAAATTAAGGAGTTCTATGACAACAAGAGTCCGCTGCAGAGCAAAGACATGAGTGCTTATTTCAAAAGCATTTCAGATCTCCGCACACAGGTAGAGCTGCTGTCAATCATCCCAAAGATCCACACCCTTGAAATGACTGAAATGGCATGTGGTGAACGATGCCTCACCTTGTGCCATTATTCCAATGCTTTGTGTTTCAAATATCACACATACCACAGGGCAATCCTGTTCACACACTGTTAAGCATCCGTGTTAAACAGAGTGATACTTTCTCTTAAAAAAAAATGAGAGGCATGATGTTGTTATGCTAAATAAAATGATATATGAACATCCACTGATTAACCCACATTTCTATTTTTCCAAAAGATTAACAGTCGTTATGTGGAGAACGCTAAGATCCGTCTGAGTCTGGACAACACCAAGCTCGCAGCTGAAGATTTTCGGCTGAAGTATGTGATGTGTTACACCAACACTCAGATTTTCAGATTGCAGAATGTTTAATTTTCAGTGTTAGTTGCTCCTTCTTCAGGATTATAGTTTAAGGAATACCATATACTCATTTTTCTCCTTGGCTTTGGCAGGTATGAGACGGAAATGAATCTGCGTTTGATCGTGGAATCGGATTTGGCTCGACTGCGGGGGGTTCTGGGGAGATCAAACTCTCCATTGGAGATCTAGAGAACCTGCTTGCTGGACTGAAAGAGGAGCTGCTGTTCATCAAGAAGAACCATGAAGAGGTGCATACTCAGTGCACCTTCACACATTTAACCAATTATTACACAAGAACAGTTTTTGGAAGCGTGAACGCTTCTTTCTCTCCTCTTCTTTTGCACAGGATCTGCATTCGTTGCGGCAGCAGCAGAGCGGTTCTGTTAATGTGGAGATGGACTGTGCAGGTCAGTCAAACATTGACAAGGAGCTGCAGGAGATGAGAGCGCAGTATGAGATGCTTATTGAGAAAAACCGCAGAGAGGCTGAAAAATGGTTCCAGAGCAAGGTGAGCCAGTACGACAAGTTCACCTTCAAGAAAACAATATGTCAGGCCTAGCAGAGGCGGGTGCACTTTCCTCTGAAAGGTCACAGGATTCTAAGATATAAAAAGAGTGGAATGCAATTCATTGTCTCAATGTTTTTTAAAGTAAATCCCTTAATAATGATTGAAATGCCAGCTGTCTGATGATACGCTTCAGAACAATGGTCTGTATAAAAGGAATGCGATTTGCGATAGTCAAGTAATCGTTAAGTCTTTCTTTGCTGTAAAAGCTTCCGAATATTTTGCATTTGTCTGGCTTAGACAACTGTAGGGGGAGGAAAGTATTTTGACTCAGTCTAAGATAACATCCCAAAGTCATTATATAGTCTCATGGTAATTATTAATTATGTTGTGTAGCAAGTTTGTATGAATTCATACAAATAGGGCCCTATGAAATCCATTTTTATCATCATGTAATCCTCATTATTTTATCGGTGTCATTATTTTTAGGCGGAGGTGCTGCAGACTCAGGTGACCAGCAGCTACACTGAAATCAAGACCTCTCAGACTCAGCTCACTGATCTGAAGAGAACTTTCCAGAGCCTGGAGATAGAACTACAGGGCGTTCTCACAATGGTATATTCTCACAGGAGATATCTGATGATCTCTGCTTATTTTTCATTATACAACAGTTATTTCCGGTCCTTGAATGTGATTGGCTGAGCAGCATTACAAAAGCCCTATTATAGGCACCTTGACTTTTTACTGTTCATTCCGTTTTTTGTAAAAATCCAGTCATCTAAATAGGAATTCACACCATCGGGAACATCTTGTGAGATGGAGCAGATTTTGCAATCAGTGGGTCATGTGAATTCATCTCATTGACCAGCAGAAGGCTTCTCCATTTCCATTTCATTTCAGTAGGAATCCACGGATTCAAGTCAAGTTACTGTTTAATGAGTCACTGAATCATTCAAACGATTCATTCAAAAACAAATAATCTTTACCAGATAGAAGTGACTGTGAGCAGCAAATCATTAATTCAACCAATTAGTTCAGAATTGTGACTTTTTATTTCACAGTTCTGAAATTTTCTCCCAAATACGAATTTACTTCTTCTTGATTTAAGAGATATAAAATAAAATATATCTCAGAAATAAAGTCAGAATTGCAAGATATAAACTCGCAATTGCATGTTATAAAGTCAGAATTTTGAGCGATTAATTTGTCTTTTTTTCTCAGAATTGCGACTTTATATCTTGCAATGTTTCAATTATGACTTTATGACAAGCAATTGCACGTTTTTTTCCTTAGAATTGGATTTTATAACTCTTTAACTTTATAGCTCATATCTGACCATGAAAAGAAGTCCAATTTGTGAGATATAATCTTGCAATTGCATGAAAAAAGTTAGAATTGCAAGATAAAACATTTTTTATTTTTTATTCAGTAGTGTGGGCTTCCATAGATAGTTGTATGCACACATTTGTTGCCAAAAATAACTAAAAATGTTGTGCCTAAAATGTAAGCTACTAAGTATTTATTTCTTATTTATTAAATGCTATAAAAACAGTTATTCTCACACTCTCAATCATGCTATTGAATTGAAACAGCTAGTGGACTTGGAACATGGGTTATAATAAAATATTTCCACTTTTTATTTAATTTACATTCTATGTAAATACTCATTTTGCACAGAAAACCAATCTGGAGCAGAGTTTGGCTGATGTTGGCATGCGTCATGCGGCCCAGCTGAGTCAGCTTCAGTTGCATATAGATCACCTGCAGGAGGAGCTTCAGAGACTCAATGCCAACATCCAACAACAGGCTTCAGAGTACCAGATACTGCTGGACATCAAGATGAGGCTGGAGATAGAGATCGCGGAGTACAGGAGGCTGCTGGACGGAGAAGCTCACACGTATGTAGAACAGATTTAATTTTGCTGTTTTAGAAGTTAGTGAGCTTGTGTGCTGTATCAGCTTTGAGACCCAGAGTATGTTGTTGTGTCCTCTAGGACCTTCATAAGCACATCTGCATCTTCCACGTCTAAAACGTCTGTGACGGAAACAGAAACTGTGACCAAGATGGTGGAGATAAAGGAAGAGGAAGGTGAGTGAAATGAAATTCTCAGCCAATGCAGTGCAGAAATGAATGAAAGCAGGCAGTAATATGTAATATGCATCTGTTTGGTAAACCCTTACAGAGCATAACCCTCACCTCCAGCGCCGAGTGAAGGTCATTGTGGAGGAGATTGTGGATGGTAAAGTCGTATCTTCTTCTGTTGAGGAGAAACTCCAAGAAATTAGCTGAGAAGATAAAGCAACTGCAAAAAAAAAAAAAAAAAAAAACATAATTGTAAACTAGAGTATAAAGATAAATGTTAACTCTAGGGTGACAATACGTTCTCTTTTACCCTGGCATACATATTATCCAAATATGCATACATATAATGTATGAAAGCTGTAGAAAGCATGTCAACAGGAAAACAAAACCAAATTATGCAATTTAAAAGTCGGACTTAGGGAAAAATAGCTCTTATTGTCACCCTAGTCAATGCAAAGATTAAACACAATATCAGTCTTAATTCTGTGACAATAAATTGGTATTTTTGGGCTTTAATTGTTCTTTTTCTTGCACTTAGAATAAAATGTGTTTATAATTAATAGTATAATTATAGCGTGTTATTTTGTCATCCAGTCATTATTACTAGAACTGTGGTGTTAATGTTGGTGTGTTTTGGATACGAGCCACTAGGTGTCGCAGTACGTCAATAATGAATGACTTGAGAGGGTTAAATGTAAGGAAATGAACCAAGAAATGGTTAAACTGATGAAATTAAAGTAAATAAAAAAGTGCAAAAATGTTAAAAATGAAAATAAAAAGGTTTTTAACAACATATCTAAATGTAAACATGTACTTTTCTATAAATGCAGGATCCTGGCCACTAGGTGTCATAGTACATCTAGTGTATTTGTTGTGATAGTCATGCATGTCATTCTGATATAGTTGCACATTTGTATATACCTATCACATATCAAATGTTAAATTTATAATTTGTTAGGATGGAAATCAGAGTATCATATTTAAGGGAATTTCATTTCCAGTTAAAAGAGAACTTTATTTTGAGTGGATGTTGCCATTTTGTGCCATATTTGAGTGCTATGAAAAACTATTAGTTAACTAATAAACATTTCAGGATGTATTGCCTTATTTAAAGGGATAGTTAACCCCAATTTGTGCCAAACCGGTATGAGTTTCTTTCTTCTGCTGATCACAGAAGAAGGTATTGTGAAGAAACCGTTGGACCCCATTGACTCACAAAGTATGGAAAGAGATAAAATGGATGTAAATGTGGACCAGAACCTGTTTGGTTATTTTATTTTGTGTTCAGCAGAAAAAAAAAAAAAAAAAAAAAAAAAAGAAGAAATAATTAAATTAGGTTTGGAATAATTTAAGGAAGAACTATCCCTTCACAATTTTTTTAATTATACAATCAGAATCTCAAAAGATGGATACATATATCAACATTAAAATGACTTTCTAATGTAAGCTTACTGGTAATCTCATATTGAGCAATCGCGTGCTGAGCAAGAAGAACTGCTTATGTACTTGATCTTGATTAATGCATGATTCTGCTAAATGTTTTTTCTTACATTACAACACAAATCCAAAGTAAGCTCAAAGGATAATACAATGATAAACTGTTTGGTTAATGGGTAAATTACTTTTTAAAGCAGGTGTTAAAATAGTATACTTAGTATTTCTAAATGAGAGATAGAGCTGAAACAGGTTTTATTTTAAGCTCACAAGCTGTGGGAGTTCAGGTAAAACATTAAAGTTGGTGGGTGGGGGGTATGCCTGTTATATTCTTGCAAAGATAAAAGGAATAAAATAAAAACAGTTCTCTTTACTCTGTATATCTTGTGCATTTATTGTTAACTGGTTTTGAAATATGAGACAGGAATTAAAACCTTTTTGCACAGTGATGAACAGAATCTTGGGTGATATTCTAATATAAAGACTTTATTGCTCCTTGATAATAAAGATTACTAGTGTTCGGAGCCGTACACATGATATGCAGAAGAAAAAAGTTTGGGGGCAGTTTTAAAATGGGCAGATTATATGTCATCACTCTAGCTTGTTTCTGATTGGAGGAACTGAGTGTGTTACAATGATCTTCTTTCTTTGTTTAACGTTGAGCTGAAGTCTTGAAATACTTCATCTTTATGAAAAGTTATTCATTTACATTACTTAATACACATAATTGAGAGTACAAATTCACTGTTTTCAGGCCGCTGACTAAAAAGCTCTGAGATGGCATCAGATGAATAAATGAGTCAGCAGAGAAAACTAGTTTAGTCAAGCTCATTCACACCTATGACAGATCCAGTATAAACACAGCTGCTCTGCCTCACAGACAACAGCCACAGTATTTCCTCATAGTCCTCAAATATCACTCAGCTCAGGTTTGGTTCTGTGAATCCTTGTTTGTGTAGGCAGACAAAAGAATAAACTGTATTTATAGAATACATAACGCAGGACTGGGAATCATTCCAACAGTTTACACAGATAGTCTTTTTCTCTTATTCTTCATGACACTACTTGGATTAAATTTCAGACATTTTCTGAGGAAAAAAGTTTATCAAAATGAAATAGTAGTTTGTGATGCATATGCACTATTTAGATCAGAAGTTCACGTTGACCAAGGCTGCATTTATTTGGTCAAAAACAGTATGGTGAATTATTATTATAACAGTATTATTACTATTTAAGAAAACTGTTTTCTATGAACAATATGAATTTTCAGCATCATTACTCCAGTCTTCAGTGTCACACAGTCCTTTAAAATAAGTTTTAATATGCTGAATTGGTATCAAGAAAAATGTCTTATTAAGCAATTTTACTGTTTAATGTTTTGTAGAAACAGTGCTATATATTTTTAGGATTATTTAATGAATAGAAAGATCAAAATAATAGCATATTTTAAAACATTCTAAATATCTTTACTGTCATTTTTATGTAAATTGAATGCATCCTTGCTGAGTAAGTATTTAAAAGTTTTTAGAGAAAAAGGGATTTTTTTTTTATCTTACCCCACTTTTGAATTATAGTGTAAAACAATATCCACTAAAAAATATTAAGCAGCAAAAACTGGTTTTATAATAACTCAAGGTTGCCTTTATTTAATAGACAATACAGTAAAACTATATATAAAAAACTTTATTAATGAATCTTTTTCTTTCGTTTAATTTCTTAAATCATACTGAATATTTAATTTATTATTTATTTCATATTTTTCCATTTATTTATTTATCATAGCCATTTTGGGGGGCCCAGAAAACTGGAAAATCTTGAGTAAATTTGTAATTAATCATCTGCTCTTTAATAACGTTTCTGAACTGTTAATCCTCTCAACAACAGATTGAAGAATCCACCCATGATTCTAACATGAGCTGTGCTTCTGCATGACAGGTTAAATTCTGTGACAAACATGATCAGATCATGAGAAATATAAATTCTGAGACCAATTATCACAGAAGGTGTGTAATGCCATGTCTTTGTGCATGCATTTAACCTACCAAGATTATGTGTACACCCCCTTCTATTAACGCAACTGGTTATGCTTTTAATTCCATTGAAAGAAATCTCAATGCCTGTAAATAGTCAGTCAAGTCAAGAAGAGCTTGTCCGCCTGCACAAAGCCTACACCTGCACTCCATTGATCACCTTTGTGATGAAACTGAACACTGACTGTGAGCCAGGCACTGTCAACTAAAACACTCACAAAAACCAGTGCTTGACCAAATGGGAGCAAATATGGCTTATGAATGTTTACTTATTAAATAGATACTAGTACACATTAGAAATCACACAAGCAAATTAAGAAAACATCTTATTTAATAACACACGTGCTGTAAATACAGAAATGCACTGCAAACCGTTCAATTTCGTAAAAGCTTGTTTTTGAATTTGGTTGTGTTGTGAGTATTTGCAGCACGTTTATGTTTTTTTTCAGTGCATTTTGGAATTTGGTTGTGTTATGAGTGTTTGCAGCACATGTTTTGTCAAACTGATGAAGATGCTTTCTTAATTTTTTGTATTTGCATGCATTTTCTTAAGTTGGAGAATGTTGAGGTCTCTCAGCGACTGTACACTACTTATTTGAAAAGTTATTAGTAAGGTTTTTTATTATTATTATTTTACAAGTAAATTGTTTTAATTGAACTCTCCTAGTGCAAATCTTTGCATCCATGTTCCATCAGCGTAAAGACTTTCCAGAAGAAAGAAAGCTGTTTTGAAGACTAATGCTCAAATATTCAATTAAATTAAATTCAACAGGATTGAAAAATAGCAGATAAGGGTGTTGAACAGTATCTGCTTACATTTGGCCAAATAGTGTATCTATAAGTAGATCTTTGATGCAGATTCTAGAAACTCTACATTGGAGCTCTTAAAGAGATATGACGGGGGTGAATATATATATATATATATATATATATATATTTCAAAAGTTTTGCATTCTCTTGCAAAACTTATGTGTTCAGTCAAAAAACTTTTGTGATAGAAATAAATCGAGGTGGGGTGAAAAATATTCCAGTGCTTTTGCGATAGAATGCTCGAGGTAATGCATAATATAAGATAATTAAGTTTTTTGCAAGCAGAATGCAAAACTTTCATGAAATGTTTTTATTTTTTATTTTTAACGAGTGAACGCAAAGTTTTCTGGGGTACCCAATACTTTTGCAAGAGAGCGCAAATGTTTCGCAAGAAAATTTAAACTTTCTTGGGGGAATGCAATGCTTTTTTAAGAGAATGCAAATGGGCGAATGCAACAATTTTTTGAGAGACTGAAAACGTTTCTCCATTTAATGCAAACATTTTGAAATCTACGTTTCCTTCCATCTCACATTTTATACCATGCTGCGTTAGTAATGTCTTATACTGTATTTACAGATCAACTATAATAATGTGCTACAGTAGGATCCCAAAATGAAAGCGGGAAAAGAAAGTACTCTTGTTATTTTTATGGTGCAAGATAATTATTCTTTTCATGCCATACCCAATAATCACCATGTGTGATTCAACCCTCAGTTCCTCTAAGTCTGTGAAGCACAGATATTATTTGCAATGAATTTGCACAGATGTTCATCAGTGCTGCTGAGAACAGCGAGTATTGTCATGAAGAGGGGTGAAGAAAACAGGAAGCCTGAGACCGCAGTGAGTCATAAAGCGGGATCCTGCAGGCGATAACAGGGTGTTACCTCAACAAAAGACAAAAGTCATTCAAACCTCTGAATCCTAGATAGATGTAATTCTAGCCACTTGTGCTTCATGCAGGGCAGGGCAGGGCAGAAAGAGACTCATATTCCTTGCTACACTCCTAGAAGAGATATTTGAACTGTTCGAAGATCTTCAGACCTGTTTCTGACCTACAGTAACACGAATGATTGCATCACTGCTAAAGCTGCACATTTTCAGAAACTCATGATTATGATCAAAATTTTGTTTTTCTGTTTGCAAGCAGAAATATATCTAGTTTTCATACATCTGCTCTTATTACAATAAATCATCTGCTAATGGTAAGAGTTTTTAAAGTTTTTGCTGCTGTTCTCACAAGTAAGTGTATAAAGATTTAAATTCCATGTGTGAGACAGGAAAACAAATGTGAATTATTTTTACAGTATGATATTTATATTATATTAGTAAGATTTGGCTACTTTCAAGCAACAGCAGAATAGACTTTGAAAGACTTTGCAAACAACACAGGTCAATAGGGGAGGCCATGTGAAGAATTCACAGCATTTTATGTTACAGCATTATTCCAAAATGGATTCAATTAATTTTTTCCTCCAAATTCTACAGACAACACCCCATAATGACAACGTGAAAGAAGACAACGTTGAAATCTTGAAATCTTTTGAAAGCTCAATACTTTGTTGAAGCATCTTTACAGCCTCAAGTCTCTGAATATGATGCTACAAGCTTGGCACACCTATTTTTGGGCAGTTTCTCACATTCTTCTTTGCAGTACCTCTCAAGCTCCATCAGGTTAAATGGGATGGGTGAACGTGATTTCACCAAGTGCAACATGTTGATCCTGGAATGACATTCCAGTGAACCAATCCAATTAGGAATTTTCCATTTTGGCCTTACAACAAGAGTTGGGTTTCTTGTACAGCCTTGTTATTCAACCATCATTTCACTCTGATTTTAGGGATAGATTATGGGTAAGGTTAGGTTAAGGGGATAAGTTATATTTTTGGAAATTAATTTTGATCCAGGATCAACAAAAGATGTTGATCTAGGAACATGTTGCACTTGGCAAAACCACGGTGACCGATGGGGAGCATCAGTGCACAGCCATTTTCAGATGTACAAGTCGGGGCCCTGGCTGGACATTCACAGAGTTGACCCATATCCACTCCTTTGTTATCTTGGCTGTGTGCTTATGGTTGTTGCCCTGTTGGAAGACGAACCATCACCCCAGTCTGAGGACTGTCTCTGTACATCGCTGCAATTACTTTCCCCTTGAACCTGACTAGTTTCCCAGTTCTTGCCGCTGAAAAACATCACCAGAGCATGATGCTGCCACCACCATGCTTCACTATCAGGATGGTTGGCCGGGTAATAAGTGGTTCCTGGTTTCCTCCGGCATGACGCTAAGCATTGTTTCATAACACGAGAGAATTTTGTTTCTCATGATGATGGAGGCCATTGTACCTCGATACAATCCTGTCTCGGATTCCTTCAGACAATTCCTTGGATTTCATGGCTTAGTTTGTGCTCTGACATACACTGTTCACCTTAGGACCTTATATACAGGAGGGGTGCACAAAAGTGGTCCGCAGGTCCTCATGCGCGACCAAAATAAAAAATGCGTTATATAAATATGTTCTGAGAGCGCATTTGCATACCGACATGGTTGACAGCTGTTAATACACAATTACCATTTTAGATCACAGACTGTACTATATAAGTTTATTTTCAACCTGTAAGCATAAATCTAGGCTATGTCATGCCGTTTTAAAAAATAAAAGCCTGCAGATTTTAAGTTTGAATATGATGATGAAAATGCTTTTAATGTATTTATTTTCAGACTCTTTTATCCAAAGCGACTTAAAATTGGGGATTACATAAAGCGATTCTTCTTAAAGAGGCAAACAAAGAAATTAGGAGTAAATATTAGCATTTTGTTTTTAGTGTGAGGACCAAACCATATCTTCAGGATTTGTTATGTGAACCAGGCTGAAAAAATGATGTGCACCCCTGCTTATATATACAGGTGTGTGCCTTTCTAAATCATGTCCAATCAACTGAATTTACCACAAGTGGACTCCAATCCAATCCCAAAATTTTCTAAATGTCTCAAGGATTATACAGGATAGCTACAGGATGCACCTGAGCTAAATTTTGAGTGTAATGGCAAAAGTTTTGAATATATATAAATTTGCTACAATTTCAAACGTATTCATTTTTTAGAATCTGGAGAAAAATAATGAATTGAATCCATTTTGGAATAAGCCTGTACCATGATAAAATGTGGAAAAAGTGAAGCGCTGTGAATACTTTCCGGATGAACTCTAAAACAATGCATTGTTCTATTATAGATACTCTGCACGTATCTTTTTACTACTATGCTACTACAAGACAAGAAAAACCAGTTCAGTCTATAAAATCTGAGTTTCAGATGAATCCCTGTATGTCCCAGACAGTGTTTTCATTGTCTGTGAAATAATGACTGTTTATGAAAGTTTAAGCATCTCACATTTGACCAGTAATGTAACTGCTTTCCTTAATAAAGATATCAATACAATACAATGAAGTATTATTTTACCAGATCAGGTCATTTTGCAATTGCTAATTATTAGTAATGCTGCTATCTAAAATATGGAGCAGATTTATGACTGTACCACACCCTGTGCAAAGAAACACAAAACGTCTGCAACACATAAGCAGCGAGACTAGAAGAACCATGTTATAAAGTCAAAGGCAAAAATTATTGAATAGGAAAAGAAAAAGAAGATGTAGGCTGCTTTAATCACAGTTTTTGATTAAAGTCTTTGGTTCATTCAGCAGTATACATCTTTGTACATATATCAAATTTTAATTTGAAAATGTTCCTCATTCCTTGAGAAACCTAACTGCAATGACAATAAGGGAGAACGTGATAGTAAGAAATTTTAAAAGTATAGATTTATTATATTTTTATATTTAAATTATATGTTTTTGCATTCATCCGCAAAAGTATTTGTTATCCTGATAAACTGCAGTTTACAAAAGTTTTGTATTCTTTGGAGAGACTTTGCAAAATGACGATGGAAAATGATATGATAGCCCTAAAGGGACATGTTGATAGATTAATTATGAGATATGAGGAAAAAAATATTTGAATGTTTTTGTTTTCTCTCAAACATGTTGCATGTGTTCACTTGCAAACTCTTTTACTGATTATTTTCCTCCCATTTCATATTATTATATAAATGCTGCTTTATTTGTTTCATATAAAAAAATAGGTTGGAGGGAAATCTAGCCTATATTACGATGTTTTTGTGAGCAGCCTTAAAGTTTCTCAGTGTGTCACTTCTTTTACTAGTTAACGCAAATATTTTGCGTGTGAATGAAAGGTATTATAGGGGAATGCTATCACCTCCTGAAAAAAAAGCTATGGAAACCATCACATAATTTGTAATGGTTTTACTGGTTATAATGGGACTTGTAGCCTACTGGTTTTAATGGAATCTCTAAAGGACCCTGTGAGTTTGTTACTGGTAATTGTTTGCCTATGTGTCTACATAATAACACACTACATAATTTTTTTTATGGTTTTAATGGTTCAAAAAAGTGATGGTTTGTAGTGTTTGTAATGGTATTTGTAGCGGAAACCATTAGAATTTCTGTGATGGATCTATAATTTTTTTTTTCATCAGGGACGTTTCATGAGTAAAAGCAAATGAATTTAAATAAATTATTTCCTCCCATATCTCTCTTAGTGCATTGCAGATTTGCAATTCTCCTTTTTTATCAGAAGAAAATTCTCACAGAAAAAGGCTGATTTAAAAATCATTAATAGATTAACTCCTGCATGACATGCTTACAAAAGTGTCCTTTAAATCGATATGCTCACGGTCTTGCATTAACAAGGTGATCTTTTTAATCCAGGAAAACGTTCTCTGAATTTGTGATTAAAAACAGAGCAAGAAAGAACTTGTTCGGAACCAACACATGGATCAAATAAATCTTGTGATTCAGTATCTCATGAAATTCACATCATTCAACTCCTTATAACTGCAGGCACATTCACTCAGTTAAACGCGATTAATCACTTGATATATAGCCTTCACTAAATTCACTAAGCACCTTTTCATTTGATTTTGTAATGATAGCTATACAAGTGTATATAGTAAGTTTGTAAATGTTTCAAACTAGCAATTACGCTACTGATGTATCTTAATGCAGCAGCCTTTTCATTGATGCTTAAAAAGCTGCTGATAGAAATGAACCGGTTGAATTGCATGGTAATGCCTTCCAAAGCAATGCTTCAGCTCTCATTTTAAACTTTCATACACATACGAGAATTTTGGGAGATAAAAGTAAAGACTTCTGGAGTGGCGTATCTGAGTAATGGCTTCAGCTCTCAGAAAAAGACTGTTACGCAAGACGGTAAGCACCATGCAAGTATGTCTCCAGATGGCTCTTGTGCAATTTAAAAGTTCACTTTGGAACATGTATCTCTCCCTCTGTTTTTTTGTTCTGTTCATATTTGAAAAGACAAAGGGAGGTCTGTTCTGGGGAAGCTGACAGCATTCCAAGAGCAAGAGCCCATTTCACTGTGTGGTTTTAGCTCGCTGTTTATAAGTGTTTATCACTTCCCGCACTCTGTTGCTTAGGAAACCCCGCTGGCAGGCGCAGGTCATCCTGTCAGTGCGCATGTTATGAAGCCTGTAACACAAACCTTATGGCAGTAACATGAGACCCTGTGCAAACATGCATGGGAAAATCAAGGTCTACACATCAAAACAATCACATCCTGTGATAAATCTTGCAGGTTATGAATGCATTCATGTTTTGAGATAAGATGTGACTTGGTGTTTCTTGTCTTTGCACATATCCCTGGGCTACGAGCTCTCACTCAGAGCTCATTCCAACATTCGTATTAGTTCACCTGCCAGATCCTCTGCCTCCAGGCATGTTGGGCGGAGAGTGAAGTTTTGAGTTCATACTCTCCCCTCACCCCCTCCTCCATCTCTACCTCCACCCACCCCTTACCTCATCCCACAAACATATAAAAATCAATCAGCCTCGTCTGTGCGGCCACATTCCCTCTCCTTCCAGCAAAAAGACCATCTCCTCTGCACCCCAGCAATGACGTCCTTTAGCCGCCAGAGTTTCATGTCTTCTGGAGGGGGTTTAGGTGGAAGCTCCATGCGTGGTCCTTCTATGGGAAGCATGTCTCGGTCATCTGGGATTGGTGGTGGAGGCGGGGGCCATATAAGCGCAATGCGTGCTGGCAGTGTGTATGGGGGGGCAGGAGGCCACGGGGTCCGTATCTCCACTGGGACAAGAACCTTGGCATCTGGTGGTGGAGGCGGCGGTGGAGCCAGCTATGGCTTTGGTGGTGGCTTCTGGTGGCGGAGGAGGGTTTGGCTATGGTAGTGGCGCCGAGGAGGCTTCGGAGGAGGCGATATTGGACGCCAAAGTGAACGTCAGTGAGAAAGCAACCATGCAGAACCTAAACGACCGTCTGGCAACCTACCTTGAGAAGGTGCACTCACTGGAGAAGGCCAACGGAGATCTCGAGCTTAAAGATCAGACAGTTTTTGGAGAACAAAAACCTCACCTGATCGAGAGATTACTCTGGCCTACCATGCTACAATCAGCGACTGCAAGATATGGTACTGCTATTGTAAACGTCTTTGTGCACAAGATACTGTTTTCATAACTGCAGGAATAAGGGTGTGGTCAATATACTCATTGAGTTTTTTGCCACATCAAATTGTTACCTCCCAAAATGGGTTCAACAGACATATCTTTGCATGTAGATCTTATTAATGCATATTTTGAAAGCTATGCATTTGCAAAATCATAATTATTTGTCTCTGACAGATCCAAGATGCCACTCGCATCAATGGGGGAGTCTACCTGGCCATCGATAACGCAAAATTGGCCACTGACGACTTCAAGACCAAGTAAGTGCAAACCTACAGTGTATGCAAACCCTTATTCTTAGGGGAAAAGTTACTAATAAGCCACTCTGTGTGATTTCATTCAGGTATGAGAATGAGTTTGGCCATGCGTCAATCTGTTGGAAGCAGATATCGCTGGGCTGAAGAGACTCCTTGATGAGCTGACACTGGCAAGATCCGACCTGGAGATGCAGATTGAAGGCCTTAAAGGAGGAGCTTATTCTATCTCAAGGAAGAACCACGAGGAGTCGTAAAAACCTGTCAAATTCAATATCATGCTGTTTGATTGTTATCAATATTGAATCATGTCAAAAAACATATGTTTCCTCTGACCTTGCCATAAAATGAACTAACAAAGCAGTCAAATGTGATGCTGATAAGCGCTATACATTTCAGGGAATGTGCCTCAGGGGTCACAAATCATTTCACGTTCTTCTCTTTGTAGGAACTGGCATTCCATGCGTAGTCAGATGATGGCACAGTGAATGTGGAGGTGGATGCAGCTCTCAGGAGACCTGAGCCGCGTGATGGCTGAGATCCGAGAGCAGTACGAGGGAGTCAGTGCCAAAAACCAGCGGGAGCTAGATGCCTGGTTCCAAAACCAACGTAAAGAGAGCACAAAGATTAGCCGAGTTTTGGTCTTTGTGAGGCGTAACTAACTCGGATTTGTTATTTATCTGCATCAGAGACACTGACTAAGGAGGTGACCGCAAATACAGAGACCTCCAAGTGTCCAAGACTGAAGTCACTGAGCTTAGACGCACCCTTCAAGGCCCTGGAGATCGAGTTACAATCTGAACTCAGTAAAGTAAGTGTTTAAAGATCCATCTATCCCAACATTTTAAGTCCATTCTGGTCTTAGCTGGTGTAATTGGTCTCCAAGCTGGTACTCTGCTTGGAGATATTTATAATAAATTGCTTAACCCCTCTGAAACCAGCAACCTAGACAATCCTGACAATGCTTGGAACCTGATTAAGAAAATCATCTTAGGCTGGGTTAAGTTTGGCAGGCTGTTTTTTTTTTTTTAACCCAATATATACTTATATTCCAGTCTGTGCTTAATAAATACCACCTTCTCTCTATTCTACAGAAAAGGTCTCTTGAGGGAACTCTTGCAGATACAGAAGTCGCGTTACTCCATACAGCTGACTCAGCTACAGGCTCGTGTAACAAGTCTGGAGGAGCAGATCGTTCACCTCAGAGGTGACATGGACAGACAGTCTCAGGAGTACCAAATGCTGTTGGACATCAAGACCCGGCTGGAGATGGAGATCGCGGAGTACAGGAGACTGCTGGACGGAGGAGCAACCAGGTAGGAGATGTTGGAAAACTGATAGTGATTCTGCAAAATGAGTGTTCTCATTGCCATTTCTGAAGACTTTCTCTTTTTTGTCAGTTTCAGCACTAGTGGTGGGGGAGGAGGAGGAGGAGGAGGGAGTAGTGAGCTCTACTAAAACCATCACGGTGAAGACCATCGAGGAAGACATTGTTGATGGGAAAGTGGTGTCAAGTACTACAAAATAAACACCAAACATGACTGTCACGCCAGTTTTCAGGCCTTCCACTGTGACCCATTTTTTGAGAATAAAATCAGTGAAGCCGTGGTTTGTGTCATGTTAAATCTGTTTACTGTTTTAAGTCAATATCAAAGCATTGTTTCTGAAAGGTTGGTGATACATTTTGAGATTTGTGCTTGCAGTACATCAGGCGTGAGATTGTCATTTAACAGAGAGCTGAAATCAGACAAACAAAAACAAAACAAAAACTAATTCACATTCAGATAATCATGTTCATATCTACTAAATGTAAACTCCCAATTACTTCATTAACTGTGTAAGTGTGCAATACAGAAGGCATGAGTAAAACATGTGGTGTGTTTTTGAGCAGATTAGTTATCTCGCTCATTAACATCCACACTCTCGCTGCTCTCCATGATCCTCCCATCCACCACGGTTTCCACCACTGTGATTGTTTTGGTGACAATTTCTAAAAACAGACAAAGGAAGATGGTTAATTAGCAATGCATAACAATGCTTCATAGTGGTGGAATATATATCTTTTATTTTAAAACAGTCACTTACTTTGGGACTTCCTGTTAAATCAGATAGAGAAAGAGAGTTGGTGTCAGTAATGCATTTAAGAAGCGAAAGAAGTACACTTTTTAATTTCAAATTCAGCATGCACTAAATCACAAGATATTACATTTCAACAAGACCAACAAGATATTCAAGAATTTTTTTTTCTTGAGCATCACCTCTCATCTCCATCCAGCAGTCTCCTGTACTCTGCAATCTCAAGCTCCAGTCTGGTCTTGACGTCCAGCAGCGTTTCATACTCTCGCTTGTTGTTGCCAATGTTAGCATGAAATTGACTAAGCTGGTGCCCAGGCTGCTAACAGTAGCCTGAAGCCTAGCCAACTGGTCCCATAACGGGCCTGTGTTTTCTCCAGTTCACCGTCAAGGGCTGACCTCTGTGTAAAGGCATTATATTTATATACATATATAATAATAATAGTTGTTATAATGATTGTTATTTGTTATTTGTAGCAGGGAAGAATTACATGGAAATAGTGCTAATAATCTACACTTTTGAAACACTATCTCTTGTTTCTTCTAAACATATAAACCACAGGAAATTACAGCACATTCCCCTTAAAATGTTAAAGCTGGCAGAGTGCTGGTTGGTGAATTAGAGGGGGTGAGGCTGGAGCAAAAACAGCCTGGCACAAAACGTTCTGCCAAGATATGTTGCCACAGACTTGGAAATTATAATGCATTGCTTCTTCCCTTTAACCTACAACCCTATGAGCTGCTGAGAGTAAAGAAAGCATGTTTTGCATTGCAAATAAATGTGTTATTGTAGGTGTGTGCAGGTTTACCTGCTCTGGATGGGTCTGCAGTTCAATCTGTAGTCTTTGTAAAGTGTTTGTGTATTCCT
>NW_020528841.1:0-14733 GCF_003368295.1 Carassius auratus | reverse complement strand
ACAGGCTCCGAAGTCCCGATCAGAATCAACCGAGTCGCGAACACGCTCCGAAGTGCGATCTGAATCAACCGAGTCGCGAACAGGCTCCGAAGTGCCGATCTAAATCAACCGAGTCGCGAACAGGCTCCGAAGTGCCGATCTAAATCAACCGAGTCGCGAACATGCTCCGAAGTGCCGATCTGAATCAACCGAGTCGCGAATAGGCTCCGAAGTGCCGATCTGAATCAACAGAGTCGCGAACATGCTCCGAAGTGCCGATCTGAATCAACCGAGTCGCGAACATGCTCCGAAGTGCCGATCTGAATCAACCGAGTCGCGAACAGGCTCCGAAGTGCCGATCTGAATTAACCGAGTTGCAAACAGGCTCCGAAGTATCTGAAAACTTCGACCAAGGAATGTAAAAAATGAATGCATTTTAATATAGTAAGAATAATTAAGATTGATCTTCCTCTATATTATATTAACATCCTTTTAACGAGCAATTCACCATAAGATCACCTTTACACTGTAAAAAAAAACACTATATTTCAGTCTATATTAATAACCTCTATGTAAAAAAACATAGTTCTTACCAAATTCATTCAACACGTTATTAAATCATAATTCGTTTTTTAAACACTTACAGGAACTTTCAGAGCTGATTTCAAAGTTACTGCGTTTATAAAACAACTCTATGAAAGACTCAGATCACGTATCTAAAAATAAATCGCTATAGTAAAAGAGAATAATAAAAGGAGTGAAGTTTTCTACTGTTCTGCTGTGTTTGGTCCTCACGCGCGTCTGACGCTCCGCGGCGCGTCTCCGCCCCTCACACGCGTGTTTACAGCACTAAATTAATCATCTGTGCTAATTATTATACATTTACTTCATTGTCAGCTTCAGGTACTTCATTTATTATTGTTCAATGAACTGTTTGAAAGAAAAAAAGGTTGTATTTCAGTGTCTCTGCAGGTGATTATAGATCAACAGCGCCACATGCTATTGACACGCGGCTATTGATAGTGATGCTACAGTCAAAAATCATTAATAATTCAAACTTATCAAAATAAAATGTATAAAATAATGGTTCTGTTTTAATTTTCCTTTAAATATCATTTATTTCTGTGATTTAAAAAAAAACATAATAAATCATTCTGATCCCAAACTCTGACCAGTGTGTGTGTGTGTGTGTGTGTGTGTGTGAGTGGCACTTACACACTAATCCCCACAATAATCAACATGTTAAATACTCATCTGAAGAGGAAACAATGTTGCATCATAATAAAAGGATGTGTGACGTACACTTTTCTGTAAACTGAGCCAAACATTTTTTCACTGATTTAGGGTAGAGTAAGAATATTTACTGTATTGCGCAAGTTAGTTCATATTTAGATATAATTTTATATGCAATATTACCTTTTCTTTCATCATCATCTTTAAGAGTTCATGATAATTTATGTTCAACTTTATTTCTCAGTTGATTAATCCATCCACAATTCATAAAACACAACACATGCAACTGAGGTACAAGAAGTATTAACTTCCAAAAGTCATTGAAATCAATTAAAAATCACATCGTCAGGTTAAAAAAAAGCCTCAGGTCAAATATTCATTTATCACAAATTAACTGTTTGACAAACACTTCATGCTCTGATGTCCAGATCTTAATTTTAAAAAATCACAAACAGGCTCCGAAGTCCCGATCAGAATCAACCGAGTCGCGACAGGCTCCGAAGTGCCGATCTAAATCAACGAGTCGCGAACAGGCTGAAGTGCCGATCTAAATCAACCGAGTCGCGAACAGGCTCCGAAGTGCCGATCTGAATCAACGAGTCGCGAATAGGCTCCGAAGTGCCGATCTGAATCAACAGAGTCCGAACATGCTCGAGTGCCGATCTGAATCAACCGAGTCGCGAACATGCTCCGAAGTGCCGATCTGAATCAACCGAGTCGCGAACAGCTCCGAAGTGCCGATCTAAATCAACCGAGTCGCGAACTGCCCGAAGTGCCGATCTAAATCAACCGAGTCGCGAACATGCTCCGAAGTGCCGATCTGAATCAACCGAGTCGCGAATAGGCTCCGAAGTGCCGATCTGAATCAACAGAGTCGCGAACATGCTCCGAAGTGCCGATCTGAATCAACCGAGTCGCGAACATGCTCCGAAGTGCCGATCTGAATCAACCGAGTCGCGAACAGGCTCCGAAGTGCCGATCTGAATTAACCGAGTTGCAAACAGGCTCCGAAGTATCTGAAACTTCGACCAAGGAATGTAAAAAATGAATGCATTTAATATAGTAAGAATAATTAAGATTGATCTTCCTCTATATTATATTAACATCCTTTTAACGAGCAATTCACCATAAGAACACCTTTATACTGTAAAAAAAACACTAATATCTTCAGTCTATATTAATAACCTCTATGTAAAAAATATACCGTTCTTACCAAATTCATTCAACACGTTATTAAATCATAATTCGTTTTTTAAACACTTACAGGAACTTTCAGAGCTGATTTCAAAGTTACTGCGTTTAAAAACAACTCTATGAAAGACTCAGATCACGTATCTAAAAATAAATCGCTATAGTAAAGAGAAATAATAAAAGGAGTGAAGTTTTCTACTGTTCTGCTGTGTTTGGTCCTCACGCGCGTCTGACGCTCCGCGGCGCGTCTCCGCCCCTCACACGCGTGTTTACAGCACTAAATTAATCATCTGTGCTAATTATTATACATTTACTTCATTGTCAGCTTCAGGTACTTCATTTATTATTGTTCAATGAACTGTTTGAAAGAAAAAAAGGTTGTATTTCAGTGTCTCTGCAGGTGATTATAGATCAACAGCGCCACATGCTATTGACACGCGGCTATTGATAGTGATGCTACAGTCAAAATCATTAAAAAAATTCAAACTTATCAAAATAAAATGTATAAAATATGGTTTCTGTTTTAATTTTCCTTTAAAATATCATATTATTTCTGTGATTTAAAAAAAACATAATAAATCATTCTGATCCCAAACTCTGACCAGTGTGTGTGTGTGTGTGGTGTGTGTGTGTTGTGGTGTGGTGTGAGTGGCACTTACACACTAATCCCACAATAATCAACATGTTAAATACTAATCTGAAGAGGAAACAATGTTGCATCATAATAAAAGGATGTGTGACGTACACTTTTCTGTAAACTGAGCCAAACATTTTTTCACTGATTTAGGGTAAGAGTAAGAATATTTACTGTATTGCGCAAGTTTAGTTCATATTTAGATATAATTTTATATGCAATATTACCTTTTCTTTCATCATCATCTTTAAGAGTTCATGATAATTTATGTTCAACTTTATTTTCTCAGTTGATTAATCCATCCACAATTCATAAAACACAACACATGCAACTGAGGTACAAGAAGTATTAACTTCCAAAAGTCATTGAAATCAATTAAAAATCACATCGTCAGGTTAAAAAAAAGCCTCAGGTCAAATATTCATTTATCACAAATTAACTGTTTGACAAACACTTCATGCTCTGATGTCCAGATCTTAATTTTAAAAAATCACAAACAGGCTCCGAAGTCCCGATCAGAATCAACCGAGTCGCGAACACGCTCCGAAATGGCGATCTGAATCAACCGAGTCGCGAACAGGCTCCGAAGTGCCGATCTAAATCAACCGAGTCGCGAACAGGCTCCGAAGTGCCGATCTAAATCAACCGAGTCGCAAACATGCTCCGAAGTGCCGATCTGAATCAACCGAGTCGCGAATAGGCTCCAAAGTGCCGATCTGAATCAACAGAGTCGCGAACATGCTCCGAAGTGCCGATCTGAATCAACCGAGTCGCGAACCATGCTCCGAAGTGCCGATCTGAATCAACCGAGTCGCGAACAGGCTCCGAAGTGCCGATCTGAATTAACCGAGTTGCAAACAGGCTCCGAAGTATCTGAAAACTTCGACAAGGAATGTAAAAAATGAATGCATTTAATATAGTAAGAATAATTAAGATTGATCTTCCTCTTATATATATTAACATCCTTTATAATGAGCAATTCACCATAAGAACACCTTTATACTGTAAAAAAACACTATATTTCAGTCTATATTAATAACCTCTATGTAAAAAAATACTGTTCTTACCAAATTCAATTCAACACGGTTATTAAATCATAATTCGTTTTTAAACACTTACAGGAACTTTCAGAGCTGATTCAAAGTTACTGCGTTTAAAAAACAACTCTATGAAAGACTCAGATCACGTATCTAAAAATAAATCGCTATAGTAAAGGAGAAATAATAAAAGGAGTGAAGTTTTCTACTGTTCTGCTGTGTTTGGGTCCTCACGCGCGTCTGACGCTCCGCGGCGCGTCTCCGCCCCTCACACGCGTGTTTACAGCCTAAATTAATCATCTGTGCTAATTATTATACATTTACTTCATTGTCAGCTTCAGGTACTTCATTTATTATTGTTCAATGAACTGTTTGAAAGAAAAAAAGGTTGTACTTCAGTGTCTCTGCAGGTGATTATAGATCAACAGCGCCACATGCTATTGACACGCGGCTATTGATAGTGATGCTACAGTCAAAAATCATTAAAAATTCAAACTTATCAAAATAAAATGTATAAAATAATGGTTTCTGTTTTAATTTTCCTTTAAAATATCATTTATTTCTGTGATTTAAAAAAAAACATAATAAATCATTCTGATCCCAAACTCTGACCAGTGTGTGTGTGTGTGTGTGTGTGTGTGTGTGTGTGTGTGTGAGTGGCACTTACAAACTAATCCCCACAATAATCAACATGTTAAATACTCATCTGAAGAGGAAACAATGTTGCATCATAATAAAAGGATGTGTGACGTATACTTTTCTGTAAACTGAGCCAAACATTTTTTCACTGATTTAGGGTAGAGTAAGAATAATACTGTATTGCGCAAGTTAGTTCATATTTAGATATAATTTTTTATGCAATATTACCTTTTCTTTCATCATCAACTTTAAGAGTTCATGATAATTTATGTTCAACTTAATTTCTCAGTTGATTAATCCATCCACAATTCATGAAACACAACACATGCAACTGAGGTACAAGAAGTATTAACTTCCAAAAGTCATTGAAATCAATTAAAAATCACATCGTCAGGTTAAAAAAAAAGCCTCAGGTCAAATATTCATTTATCACAAATTAACTGTTTGACAAACACTTCATGTTCTGATGTCCAGATCTTAATTTTAAAAAAATCACAAACAGGCTCCGAAGTCCCGATCAAGAATCAACCGAGTCGCGAACACGCTCCGAAGTGCCGATCTAAATCAACGCGAGTCGCGAACAGGCTCCGAAGTGCCGATCTAAATCAAACCGAGTCGCGAACATGCTCCAAAGTGCCGATCTGAATCAACCGAGTTGCAAACAGGCTCCGAAGTATCTGAAAACTTCGACCAAGGAATGTAAAAAATGAATGCATTTTAATATAGTAAGAATAAATTAAGATTGATCTTCCTCTATATTATATTAACATCATTTTAACGAGCAATTCACCATAAGATCACCTTTACACTGTAAAAAAAACACTATATTTCAGTCTATATTATAACCTCTATGTAAAAAACAAGAATACCGTTCTTACAAAATTCATTCAACACGTTATTAAATCATAATTCGTTTTTTAAACACTTACAGGAACTTTCAGAGCTGATTTCAAAGTTACTGCGTTTATAAAACAACTCTATGAAAGACTCAGATCACGTATCTAAAAATAAATCGCTATAGTAAAGAGAATTAATAAAAGGAGTGAAGTTTTCTACTGTTCTGCTGTGTTTGGTCCTCACGCGCGTCTGACACTCCGCGGCGCGTCTCCGCCCCTCACACGCGTGTTTACAGCACTAAATTAATCATCTGTGCTAATTATTATACATTTACTTCATTGTCAGCTTCAGGTACTTCATTTATTATTGTTCAATGAACTGTTTGAAAGAAAAAAAGGTTGTACTTCAGTGTCTCTGCAGGTGATTATAGATCAACAGCGCCACATGCTATTGACACGCGGCTATTGATAGTGATGCTACAGTCAAAAATCATTAATAATTCAAACTTATCAAAATAAAAATGTATAAAATAAAGGTTTCTGTTTTAATTTTCCTTTAAAATATCATTTATTTCTGTGATTTAAAAAAAAACACATAATAAATCATTCTGATCCCAAACTCTGACCAGCGTGTGTGTGTGTGTGTGTGTGTGTGTGTGAGTGGCACTTACACCACTAATCCCCACAATAATCAACATGTTAAATACTCATCTGAAGAGGAAACAATGTTGCATCATAATAAAGGATGTGTGGCGTACACTTTTCTGTAAACTGAGCCAAACATTTTTTTACTGATTTAGGATAGAGTAAGAATATTTACTGTATTGCGCAAGTTAGTTCATATTTAGATATAATTTTACATGCAATATTACCTTTTCTTTCATCATCATCTTTAAGAGTTCATGATAATTTATGTTCAACTTTATTTCTCAGTTGATTAATCCATCCACAATTCATAAAACACAACACATGCAACTGAGGTACAAAGAAGTATTAACTTCCAAAAGTCATTGAAATCAATTAAAAATCACATCGTCAGGTTAAAAAAAAGCCTCAGGTCAAATATTCATTTATCACAAATTAACTGTTTGACAAACACTTCATGCTCTGATGTCCAGATCTTAATTTTAAAAAATCACAAACAGGCTCCGAAGTCCAGATCAGAATCAACCGAGTCGCGAACACGCTCCGAAATGGCGATCTGAATCAACCGAGTCGCGAACAGGCTCCGAAGTGCCGATCTAAATCAACCGAGTCGCGAACAGGCTCCGAAGTGCCGATCTAAATCAACCGAGTCGCGAACATGCTCCGAAGTGCCGATCTGAATCAACCGAGTCGCGAATAGGCTCCGAAGTGCCGATCTGAATCAACAGAGTCGCGAACATGCTCCGAAGTGCCGATCTGAATCAACCGAGTCGCGAACATGCTCCGAAGTGCCGATCTGAATCAACCGAGTCGCGAACAGGCTCCGAAGTGCCGATCTAAATCAACCGAGTCACGAACAGGCTCCGAAGTGCCGATCTAAATCAACCGAGTCGCGAACATGCTCCGAAGTGTCGATCTGAATCAACCGAGTCGCGAATAGGCTCCGAAGTGCCGATCTGAATCAACAGAGTCGCGAACATGCTCCGAAGTGCCGATCTGAATCAACCGAGTCGCGAACATGCTCCGAAGTGCCGATCTGAATCAACCGAGTCGCGAACAGGCTCCGAAGTGCCGATCTGAATTAACCGAGTTGCAAACAGGCTCCGAAGTATCTGAAAACTTCGACCAAGGAATGTAAAAAATGAATGCATTTTAATATAGTAAGAATAATTAAGATTGATCTTCCTCTATATTATATTAACATCCTTTTAACGAGCAATTCACCATAAGAACACCTTTATACTGTAAAAAAAAACACTATATTTCAGTCTATATTAATAACCTCTATGTAAAAAAATACTGTTCTTACCAAATTCATTCAACAGGTTATTAAATCATAATTCGTTTTTTAAACACTTACAGGAACTTTCAGAGCTGATTTCAAAGTTACTGCGTTTAAAAAACAACTCTATGAAAGACTCAGATCACGTATCTAAAAATAAATCGCTATAGTAAAGGAGAAATAATAAAAGGAGTGAAGTTTTCTACTGTTCTGCTGTGTTTGGTCCTCACGCGCGTCTGACGCTCCGCGGCGCGTCTCCGCCCCTCACACGCGTGTTTACAGCACTAAATTAATCATCTGTGCTAATTATTATACATTTACTTCATTGTCAGCTTCAGGTACTTCATTTATTATTGTTCAATGAACTGTTTGAAAGAAAAAAAGGTTGTATTTCAGTGTCTCTGCAGGTGATTATAGATCAACAGCGCCACATGCTATTGACACGCGGCTATTGATAGTGATGCTACAGTCAAAAATCATTAAAAATTCAAACTTATCAAAATAAAATGTATAAAATAATGGTTTCTGTTTTAATTTTCCTTTAAAATATCATTTATTTCTGTGATTTAAAAAAAAACATAATAAATCATTCTGATCCCAAACTCTGACCAGTGTGTGTGGTGTGTGTGTGTGTGTGTGTGTGTGTGTGTGAGTGGCACTTACACACTAATCCCCACAATAATCAACATGTTAAATACTAATCTGAAGAGGAAACAATGTTGCATCATAATAAAAGGATGTGTGACGTACACTTTTCTGTAAACTGAGCCAAACATTTTTTCACTGATTTAGGGTAGAGTAAGAATATTTACTGTATTGCGCAAGTTAGTTCATATTTAGATATAATTTTATATGCAATATTACCTTTTCTTTCATCATCATCTTTAAGAGTTCATGATAATTTATGTTCAACTTTATTTCTCAGTTGATTAATCCATCCACAATTCATAAAACACAACACATGCAACTGAGGTACAAGAAGTATTAACTTCCAAAAGTCATTGAAATCAATTAAAAATCACATCGTCAGGTTAAAAAAAAGCCTCAGGTCAAATATTCATTTATCACAAATTAACTGTTTGACAAACACTTCATGCTCTGATGTCCAGATCTTAATTTTAAAAAATCACAAACAGGCTCCGAAGTCCCGATCAGAATCAACCGAGTCGCGAACACGCTCCGAAATGGCGATCTGAATCAACCGAGTCGCGAACAGGCTCCGAAGTGCCGATCTAAATCAACCGAGTCGCGAACAGGCTCCGAAGTGCCGATCTAAATCAACCGAGTCGCAAACATGCTCCGAAGTGCCGATCTGAATCAACCGAGTCGCGAATAGGCTCCAAAGTGCCGATCTGAATCAACAGAGTCGCGAACATGCTCCGAAGTGCCGATCTGAATCAACCGAGTCGCGAACATGCTCCGAAGTGCCGATCTGAATCAACCGAGTCGCGAACAGGCTCCGAAGTGCCGATCTGAATTAACCGAGTTGCAAACAGGCTCCGAAGTATCTGAAAACTTCGACCAAGGAATGTAAAAAATGAATGCATTTAATATAGTAAGAATAATTAAGATTGATCTTCCTCTATATTATATTAACATCCTTTTAACGAGCAATTCACCATAAGAACACCTTTATACTGTAAAAAAACACTATATTTCAGTCTATATTAATAACCTCTATGTAAAAAATACTGTTCTTACCAAATTCATTCAACAGGTTATTAAATCATAATTCGTTTTTTTAAACACTTACAGGAACTTTCAGAGCTGATTTCAAAGTTACTGCGTTTAAAAAACAACTCTATGAAAGACTCAGATCACGTATCTAAAAATAAATCGCTATAGTAAAGGAGAAATAATAAAAGGAGTGAAGTTTTCTACTGTTCTGCTGTGTTTGGTCCTCACGCGTCTGACGCTCCGCGGCGTCTCCGCCCCTCACACGCGTGTTTACAGCACTAAATTAATCATCTGTGCTAATTATTATACATTTACTTCATTGTCAGCTTCAGGTACTTCATTTATTATTGTTCAATGAACTGTTTGAAAGAAAAAAAGGTTGTATTTCAGTGTCTCTGCAGGTGATTATAGATCAACAGCGCCACATGCTATTGACACGCAGCTATTGATAGTGATGCTACAGTCAAAAATCATTAAAATTCAAACTTATCAAAATAAAATGTATAAAATAATGGTTTCTGTTTTAATTTTCCTTTAAAATATCATTTATTTCTGTGATTTAAAAAAAAACATAATAAATCATTCTGATCCCAAACTCTGACCAGTGTGTGTGTGTGTGTGTGTGTGTGTGTGTGTGTGTGTGTGTGAGTGGCACTTACACACTAATCCCCACAATAATCAACATGTTAAATACTCATCTGAAGAGGAAACAATGTTGCATCATAATAAAAGGATGTGTGACGTACACTTTTCTGTAAACTGAGCCAAACATTTTTTCACTGATTTAGGGTAGAGTAAGAATATTTACTGTATTGCGCAAGTTAGTTCATTATTAGATATAATTTTATATGCAATATTACCTTTTCTTTCATCATCATCTTTAAGAGTTCATGATAATTTATGTTCAACTTTATTTCTCAGTTGATTAATCCATCCACAATTCATAAAACACAACACATGCAACTGAGGTACAAGAAGTATTAACTTCCAAAAGTCATTGAAATCAATTAAAAATCACATCGTCAGGTTAAAAAAAAGCCTCAGGTCAAATATTCATTTATCACAAATTAACTGTTTGACAAACACTTCATGCTCTGATGTCCAGATCTTAATTTTAAAAAATCACAAACAGGCTCCGAAGTCCCAGATCAGAATCAACCGAGTCGCGAACACGCTCCGAAATGGCGATCTGAATCAACCGAGTCGCGAACAGCCTCCGAAGTGCCGATCTAAATCAACCGAGTCGCGAACAGGCTCCGAAGTGCCGATCTAAATCAACCGAGTCGCGAACATGCTCCGAAGTGCCGATCTGAATCAACCGAGTCGCGAATAGGCTCCGACAGTGCCGATCTGAATCAACAGAGTCGCGAACATGCTCCGAAGTGCCGATCTGAATCAACCGAGTCGCGAACATGCTCCGAAGTGCCGATCTGAATCAACCGAGTCGCGAACAGGCTCCGAAGTGCCGATCTGAATTAACCGAGTTGCAAACAGGCTCCGAAGTATCTGAAAACTTCGACCAAGGAATGTAAAAAATGAATGCATTTTAATATAGTAAGAATAATTAAGATTGATCTTCCTCTATATTATCATTAACATCCTTTTAACGAGCAATTCACCATAAGATCACCTTTACACTGTAAAAAAAAACACTATATTTCAGTCTATATTAATAACCTCTATGTAAAAACATAGAATAACCGTTCTTACCAAATTCATTCAACACGTTATTAAATCATACATTCGTTTTTTAAACACTTACAGGAACTTTCAGAGCTGATTTCAAAGTTACTGCGTTTATAAAACAACTCTATGAAAGACTCATATCACGTACTCTAAAAATAAATCGCTGATAGTAAAAAGAGAAATAATAAAAGGAGTGAAGTTTTCTACTGTTCTGCTGTGTTTGGTCCTCACGCGCGTCTTGACGCTCCGCGGCGCGTCTCCGCCCCTCCACACGCGTGTTTACAGCACTAAATTAATCATCTGTGCTAATTATTATACCATTTACTTCATTGTCAGCTTCAGGTACTTCATTTATTATTGTTCAATGAACTGTTTGAAAGAAAAAAAGGTTGTGTATTTCAGTGTCTCTGCAGGTGATTATAGATCAAACAGCGCCACATGCTATTGACCAACGCGCTATTGATAGTGATGCTACAGTCAAAAATCATTAATAATTCAAAACTTATCAAAATAAAATGTATAAAAATAATGGTTTCTGTTTTAATTTCCTTTAAAATATAATTATTTCTGTGATTTAAAAAAAACATAATAAATCATTTGATCCCAAACTCTGACCCAGTGTGTGTGTGTGTGTGTGTGTGTGTGTGTGAGTGGCACTTACACACTAATCCCCACAATAATCAACATGTTAAATACTCATCTGAAGAGGAAACAATGTTGCATCATAATAAAAGGATGTGTGACGTACACTTTTTCTGTAAACAGAGCCAAACATTTTTTCACTGATTTAGGGTAGAGTAAGAATATTCTGTATTGCGCAAGTTAGTTCATATTAGATATAATTTATATGCAATATTACCTTTTCTTTCATCATCATCTTTAAGAGTTCATGATAATTTATGTTCAACTTTATTTCTCAGTTGATTAATCCATCCACAATTCATAAAACACAACACATGCAACTGAGGTACAAGAAGTATTAACTTCCAAAAGTCATTGAAATCAATTAAAAATCACATCGTCAGGTTAAAAAAAAGCCTCAGGTCAAATATTCATTTATCACAAATTAACTGTTTGACAAACACTTCATGCTCTGATGTCCAGATCTTAATTTTAAAAAATCACAAACAGGCTCCGAAGTCCCGATCAGAATCAACCGAGTCGCGAACACGCTCCGAAGTGCCGATCTAAATCAACCGAGTCGCGAACAGGCTCCGAAGTGCCGATCTAAATCAACCGAGTCGCGAACATGCTCCGAAGTGCCGATCTGAATCAACCGAGTTGCAAACAGGCTCCGAAGTATCTGAAAACTTCGACCAAGGAATGTAAAAAATGAATGCATTTTAATATAGTAAGAATAATTAAGATTGATCTTCCTCTATATTATATTAACATCCTTTTAACGAGCAATTCACCATAAGATCACCTTTACACTGTAAAAAAACACTATATTTCAGTCTATATTAATAACCTCTATGTAAAAAAACATAGAATACCGTTCTTACCAAATTCATTCAACACGTTATTAAATCATAATTCGTTTTTTAAACACTTACAGGAACTTTCAGAGCTGATTTCAAAGTTACTGCGTTTATAAAACAACTCTATGAAAGACTCAGATCACGTATCTAAAAATAAATCGCTATAGTAAAAGAGAATAATAAAAGGAGTGAAGTTTTCTACTGTTCTGCTGTGTTTGGTCCTCACGCGCGTCTGACGCTCCGCGGCGCGTCTCCGCCCCTCACACGCGTGTTTACAGCACTAAATTAATCATCTGTGCTAATTATTATACATTTACTTCATTGTCAGCTTCAGGTACTTCATTTATTATTGTTCAATGAACTGTTTGAAAGAAAAAAAGGTTGTATTTCAGTGTCTCTGCAGGTGATTATAGATCAACAGCGCCACATGCTATTGACACGCGGCTATTGATAGTGATGCTACAGTCAAAAATCATTAATAATTCAAACTTATCAAAATAAAATGTATAAAATAATGGTTTCTGTTTTAATTTTCCTTTAAAATATCATTTATTTCTGTGATTTAAAAAAAAAACATAATAAATCATTCTGATCCCAAACTCTGACCAGTGTGTGTGTGTGTGTGTGTGTGTGAGTGGCACTTACACACTAATCCCCACAATAATCAACATGTTAAATACTCATCTGAAGAGGAAACAATGTTGCATCATAATAAAAGGATGTGTGACGTACACTTTTCTGTAAACTGAGCCAAACATTTTTTCACTGATTTAGGGTAGAGTAAGAATATTTACTGTATTGCGCAAGTTAGTTCATATTTAGATATAATTTTATATGCAATATTACCTTTTCTTTCATCATCATCTTTAAGAGTTCATGATAATTTATGTTCAACTTTATTTCTCAGTTGATTAATCCATCCACAATTCATAAAACACAACACATGCAACTGAGGTACAAGAAGTATTAACTTCCAAAAGTCATTGAAATCAATTAAAAATCACATCGTCAGGTTAAAAAAAAGCCTCAGGTCAAATATTCATTTATCACAAATTAACTGTTTGACAAACACTTCATGCTCTGATGTCCAGATCTTAATTTTAAAAAATCACAAACAGGCTCCGAAGTCCCGATCAGAATCAACCGAGTCGCGAACACGCTCCGAAGTGGCGATCTGAATCAACCGAGTCGCGAACAGGCTCCGAAGTGCGATCTAATCAACCGAGTCGCGAACAGGCTCCGAAGTGCCGATCTGAATCAACCGAGTCGCGAACAGGCTCCGAAGTGCCGATCTGAATCAACAGAGTCGCGAACATGCTCCGAAGTGCCGATCTGATCAACCGAGTCGCGAACATGCTCCGAAGTGCCGATCTGAATCAAACGAGTCGCGAACAGGCTCCGAAGTGCCGATCTAAATCAACCGAGTCGCGAACAGGCTCCGAAGTGCCGATCTAATCAACCGAGTCGCGAATGCTCCGAGTGCCGATCTGAATCACCGAGTCGCGAATAGGCTCGAAGTGCCGATCTGAATCAACAGAGTCGCGAACATGCTCCGAAGTGCGATCTGAATCAACCGAGTCGCGAACATGCTCCGAAGTGCCGTCTGATCAACGAGTCGCGAACGGCTCCAAGTGCCGATCTGAATTAACCGAGTTGCAACAGGCTCCGAAGTATCTGAAAACTTCGACCAAGGAATGTAAAAAATGAATGCATTTAATATAGTAAGAATAATTAAGATTGATCTTCCTCTATATTATATTAACATCCTTTTAACGAGCAATTCACCATAAAACACCTTTACACTGTAAAAAAAACACTATATTTCAGTCTATATTAATAACCTCTATGTAAAAAACATACTGTTCTTACCAAATTCATTCAACACGTTATTAAATCATAATTCGTTTTTTAAACACTTACAGGAACTTTCAGAGCTGATTTCAAAGTTACTGCGTTTAAAAACAACTCTATGAAAGACTCAGATCACGTATCTAAAAATAAATCGCTATAGTAAAAGAGAAATAATAAAAGGAGTGAAGTTTTCTACTGTTCTGCTGTGTTTGGTCCTCACGCGCGTCTGACGCTCCGCGGCGCGTCTCCGCCCCTCACACGCGTGTTTACAGCACTAAATTAATCATCTGTGCTAATTATTATACATTTACTTCATTGTCAGCTTCAGGTACTTCATTTATTATTGTTCAATGAACTGTTTGAAAGAAAAAAAGGTTGTATTTCAGTGTCTCTGCAGGTGATTATAGATCAACAGCGCCACATGCTATTGACACGCGGCTATTGATAGTGATGCTACAGTCAAAAATCATTAAAAATTCAAACTTATCAAATAAAATGTATAAAATAATGGTTTCTGTTTTAATTTTCCTTTAAAATATCATTTATTTCTGTGATTTAAAAA
>NW_020528840.1:10000-111745 GCF_003368295.1 Carassius auratus | reverse complement strand
CCCACTGTTGCAGTTTGCTTACACAGCAAGCTGCTTACTCAACAGGGACAACATCCAGGATGTCATGTGTTGTGCCGAATTCCTGGGAATGCACAACCTTGAAGACTCCTGCTTCCACTTCCTACAGGCCCAGATGAAAAGTGAGGCTGATGGCATGCAGACCAGCCAGAATCCACCATCACCCAAGACTCTGGTTCAAAACCATTATGATAATGGATTAGAGGATGCAAATGTGAAGCCAAGTGACTCCAAACCACCACTGCCTGGATCAAGGCTGCACCCTGAAACTGAGAAATTAAAAGTCACCAACAACCTGCACCAATCAGACCAACCTCCAACTTTCGACATCCCTCGTTATCCCAAATATAGAAAGTACCATCAGGTTCTTGTTGAGCACAACGCAACCACCTCCTCTCACAGCAGTACCTCAAGCTTACACGGCTCCCTGCAGGATACCGTCACCAGCAGCGATGCCCAGGGCCTTAATCTTTCCAAGGTTAAAGCAGAACCAGCAATTGGGGAAGACTGTGTGCCACTAGACTTGTCCGAGTTGGAGCAGGACGGTCTGGTTGGGGGTAAAGGGAGTGAGATGGAAATGGAGTTTGAAGGAAGACAACTTAGTTCAACGCCCATCGAATTGCCTGTGAGCAAGCGATCACCAGTGTGCCTGCGCTCCCTTGTTAAAAAGGAAGTCACATCTTCGGATCATTGTCTTACGGCTGATCTGCAACTCACCAGCAGAACCTCTCCCCTTCGAGAACCACAAGTTGCTCCAAATTACTTCCAAAAAGACTATCAGGCCTTCGTTGGGGGACTTGGAGTGACAGCCTCAAAGAAAGCTGAGAAATTAACAGATGACTTGTCACTCAAGTCACTTTCCTTTGAAAGAATCAATTCCCAAGAATCTGAACGTGAGAGTGACCGAAGAAGTGTCATCTTCTCCTCTCAAGCCCCTTATCATCTGGCGGCACCCGCACACTCTTATCCGGGTGAGAGCTGTTTGGGCCAGGAGACCTCGAATGACTTATGGGCAGGTTCCAGCCAGTCGTTCCCCTGCTCCCAAGCACTGTCCCCAACTTCTGTCTCTCAAGAGCCAGCATTGGCCTACCGCCGCCGGCCAAAGAGCAGCTGTCCGGTGCCCATTAAAATGTGTCCGCGTTCGTCTCGTGCCGAGAGCCACATCAGAACCTCCAGCTCTTGCTCTTCCTACTCCTACGCTGAGGATGGCAGTGGAGGATCTCCTTCCAGCCTGCCCCAGTTTGAGCTCTCTACCTCTCCTTGTTCCACCATGGCACGATGCCTGGCCCTTGAACACCAGGAGCATAGCATGTCAGGGCCACCAAAGATCAAGTGCGAAAAGTCATACGACACCAATTCCAGTGACGAATCTGGATCTTTTTCAGATGGAGATAGCGAATCATTTCCCATCAAAGAGCACACTCAAGAGGTTGGTATATGTTTGGAAATATTACGTGTTTGGAAATATTAGTTGCACATTGTGTATCCCAAACAAATAAAAAAGTTGATATTAAAACTTGCAGTGTTACACTACATGATTAATCAAAGCAAAGCTGAAATCATGATTTAATTACATAGATATGTATGTCAGTGCTGCATGTTTCAGAGTGTAGCACGGCACTGTGTTCATTTACACGTGATTAGTTCATGATCCAGTGTTTTCAGCAGCTGCATTGGTCGCTTAAATGTGCATTTGGCAACTTCTGCATGCCAAACCATCTTCCCAGACTTGAAGAATAAACTCTCATTTAATAATAAATAATAACTTGTGTTTTCTCTTACCCAAAAATCAAAGCCCAGTGGTTTGAATTATTAAAAAATTTAAGTCCAAATTATTAGTAGTATTGTATTTAACAGTTGGTACTGAATGAGATGATAGTAGTTCTTATTTGGTTTAATTTGCAATTTAATTGTAATTTGATTATTATTATATTATAGGTGTATAGATATATAATTCGACAGCCTTTTTTGCCAAATTGGTACATGCCCTTCAGACAAGCCACAGCTACCCTGAAGCTTTTTTTCAAAAAATGCAGGACTTTATATAGCAGGCACAATTTTTATCAGCCACTTCTATCAAATCACTTCTTATTTAATAATATTATTATTATTATTATTATTATTATTAATATTATTTGTTACCCCAAACAGTCCAGTCCTTTGCAGTGGTTGGCACACATTTTGTTGACATTTGAGCTTTTGATAGGCACAAGTTCAAATCCAATCTTGATCCCATTAAAAAAACAAAGAATCCCCATAAATAATTATGAAAAATATTTATCATTACAAAACATTCCCACATTGATTCCCGAGCTTCTGAGATTGAGAATCAAGCTGCAGTAACTTGGCAAACACTGGAGGGTTGCCATGGCAATAAGCTCTGAGGCCGTCCTTCTTCCTGAGGTCCCAATGACATAATTGTTCCTCCTCTTGACAACACTGACACATTGCCTGTTCAAGAATCTGTGTATGATAATTTTGCTGTCTCATTAAGTCGTTAGATTTTTTTTGATGACCCAATTGAGTTGTTGATGTCAGTATACAAATGACTAAAGAGTTGTTGTTTTTTGTGAGATTCTTAGAGTGTGTTTTGAAGGCAGATCCATAAAAGCCAGATATTTCACAGCAGCATTATGAAACTGATAGCTTTAGATTCTGCAGTCTGATTGGATGAGTTGTAGCTGTTGTAAAATAGCTGATATACGCACACCTGTGACCGAACATTAGTTCATCACTGTTGATGTATCAAGTTGCTGCATTGCCTGATGACTGTAAACATTATACTTAGCCTTATGTACTGCAGAATTACTTATGATTCGTTTTTTATTCGTCTCTTTTTGTTTTTCTTAAAATACATAAAACAAGATAGCATTAATATCGTATTGTTAAGTAAGGTTATGTTTCATCTTGTATAAACATATATTCTGTCTTACTGCTGTGGCACATTTTTTAAATTTGCTTTTAACTTGTTTGTACTGTACTTGAAAAATGAAAACCAAACATCTACAATTAGGATTATATGTACTATATATGCATTCTCTGAAAACAACTTTCAATATATTATGCAGTATTTCTTCTTAAACCAAAGTTCATAGTTCACCCCAATATGAAAATTCTGTCACCCTCATATTGTTACAAACCTGTATGGATTTATTTCTTCCAAAATGTTTATGGTCTCCATTGACATCCATAGAATAGAAAGTTCCACAGGAGGGAAAAACATATTGTAGTATTTTGGGAAAATTCTGATACTATGGAAACTCATACAGGTTTGGAATAACATGAGGATAAGTAAATCATGACCATTTTCTTTTTTGGATGGACTATCTGTGCCGTACATTAAGTACATTGAACTAATTTCAGGTATATTAGATATTAACTGGAACACAGTTTTGCAGTTTAAACAGTATTACTTAATGGATGAATTGTTTGCTTGTCAGTATCAATAAATGTTAACCATTTCATGATCATGTGATGATGGCAAAAAAGGAACCATGGTATTTAAATTAGATTTCTAAGAATACAATAGTACACTTGCAAAGCACCATGGCAATACCTTGCAATTTTTTATCTTTCACAAAATTAAGAAAAATAAATGGTTATGAAATAAAGCACAATTTGAACCAAATATAGTGTAGAAATCTCTTCAGAAACAATCTTTCTATAGCCGTCTTTATTTTGCCCTTCACTCTGCCTGAGTTTAAAGCTCCCAGCTGCAGGTCCCCAGACAGAAGTGGGACAGCGGCCCCCAGGCTCCCATCTGAGGATGGGCCGCTTCACCTCACTGGCTAACAGATGAGCCCTACTTCACAGTATGAGTGCCTTCTCCCAGAAACAACCTGACTTCAGAGAGAAGGAGAGGAGAAAAAACGTGCCTGTGCTGCTGGAAGCCTAATCTGTCATTCTAGCCTTATTACAGAGCTCTCTGTAGTAGAGCGGTTAAATATAGACCTCCATTTTACACAGACTGAGCAGTGGCACAAGGTCACAGCAGAGAGAGGGAGTATTCGTCATGGTGATCACTATGACCAGCTCCCTCAGCAGACTTAAGTCAGGTTTCATCTTTGTCTTTGCATGGAAATGAGAATCCAATGGCTATTAACAGAATTTGTAACTGAACCATAATGTGTCCTGTGCTCATCTTCATTTGCATGACATGCTTGAGCTGTGCTATGATTAGTTGAACAATATAAAGATGGTAAATTTAAGCTCTTTGCTGTAGCTTATTACAAGCATATATTACCAACCCACCTAAAAATCCTAAAATCGACATTTACAGTGGTTTTAAGTAATCATACCATATAGAATTTTATGGAATCTCTGTCAATCTTAAACTGTGTAAGATGAAACATTTCAACAGAATGACTGATCTGATCATTTAGCATTACATAGCATTTATGTGGAAGCTATCTCTATCTATCTATCTATCTATCTATTTATCTATCTATCTTCTCTAACTATAAGTGTGTGTGTATATGTGTGTGTGTGTGTGTGTGTGTGTGTGTGTGTGTATTACAAAAAATACTTTTATTGAAAATTAGGTTGTTTATTTATTGTTTTATATTTGATGAGTTTGCGCAGTTTAGTTTTTCCTATAGTTTAAGCCTGAATGCAAATAAATAAAACATTTCATACAAGTTAGATGGCAGTGTCATCTAGTGGTGAAGTTCCATATTTTCTGTGAAGGTTGTGTGAGATTTGCAGAATATATACATATACATATTGTAAGTATATATATAATTGTTGTTTGTTAATATTACGCTTCTTCCTGTATACGAAGTAACATGCTGCTGCAGTAAAGCATCTTAACTCTAATGTGCTGTCAACTTGCAGGTGAAACTGCCTTTCTCAATAGACCAGATCACAGAGCTTCCACGCAATGACTTTCAGCTGATGATAAAGATGTATACGCTGACCTCAGATCAGCTAGAATTCATCCACAGCATGAGACGCCGCAGTAAAAACCGCATCGCAGCTCAGCGCTGCAGGAAAAGAAAGCTGGACTGCATCCAGAACCTGGAGCATGAGATTCACAAACTGGTAGGCAACACCAACAACGTCAGAACGTTTGCTTGCACGCTTCACAAGAATCTAGATTTTTCTAAATCCCCTACATTTATTCCATGTGTTTCTCCTCTACTAGGTCTGTGAGAGACAGAAGCTCCTAACCGAACGCAGCCAGCTGAAGATCTGCATGGGGGAGCTGTGGGAAAACTTCTCCTTTTTGTCTCAGGAGGTTTGTAGGGAAGAACAGCGGAGTCCAGGACAGTCTCAATCTCTGTATAATCTACACCCAGACCCAGTTTCACCCGGCCCAGATCTTCAAATCTCTCCCAATCCCACCAGTATAGATGTCACTCTCACCTCACATAACAGTGTGGTGTCGTCCACAGGCTCAAATGACTGCCAGGCCATAGTCGAATCACCACACTCGCATCTCAGAGTGGACAGAGAGGCTGTGCCACCCCAAGACACGGTCACCTCTGAGAGGTCAGAAGCTTCCCACGTGGGCAGCTCAAGTGTGACGACTGATTTCTGCCTGGAAATGACCGAGAAGTGCACGACAGAAGAGCTGCCTGAGAGAAACTGAGTCCGGTAAACTGCATTCATATCTTTTATCATGACAATTGGTCCTGTGTTACGTTTTTTTGCCAGTGTTAAGTTTTGTTTGTCACTGCTTTAGGGGACTGTTTTGTTGTTACGCCCATGGCCCATTTTGTTTGTGTGTGCATATGGATTTGTTCTCATACATGCTGTATAGGATGCTAAAGTCATTTCGTTTTGAACATTACTTTTTCGTTTTTTCCATATTCATCATATGGTATCTGGTTCTCAGATTTATCTCAGGAATTGCATTTTTTATTAATTGTTTTTGGTAACAGTCAGCATATGCAAATGTGATATTGAGTGGTGGAAGTGTTTTGTATCTATTGTGCATTTAAGCATTCCTTACAAAATGTAATACCGGAGAAACTAAACAGCTGCTCACCTGAATTTGCAAGAAGCCAAGCAATCTGGTTATCAACATGGAAAAATCGACATCTGATCTCTTTCTGGAATAGTACAATGGAGAGCTCTTCTACAAAATGGATGATGAAGCAATGATGATGAGCTGCCTGAATGGTCCCTCAAACATTTTGTGATGAAGCATCATTTGTTATGGAAGCAATTTCTTTTTTTTTTTTTCGAAGCTCGGTTTTTTTAGACTGTTAAAATGATTGATCAGGGATGTCTGTTGTATATAAAACTCTCCAAGCAAACTTTAGTAAATTCAGTTATTCTGACTTGGTTCATTTTGGCAGCTCACACTTGGATCTCTTAGATCTGATTTGATTTCTTCAGGGCGTTACGCACATAAGAGTTTAACTGGGGTCAGAAATCAAATCAAATGTAAAAAAAAATTTAGGGGGGGGGGGGTTGCAGAGGGGTTTTTATTGTTAACATTTTTTGTATACTTTAACAGTCCACTCTGGTCCTAATATTTTCACTTTAAAAGTTCTCAATTCACTCCCTCAATCAGTTTTGGTGTAATTTTCACTAGTCTTATAACACTTTTACATTTTTGCTTTAATAGCATGGTGAAAATTCAAGCCTTAAGATAAAAACAGTTGGAAAAGCTTAATGCTGCATTTCTATTTTTGTTTCTGACATTGTTGTTGCTTTAAGCTACCGCGTGTAGGAGCCACTCGTATCTGCACTGACACTGTAAATTAAGTTCAAAGGTGAGATGGGTTATGTGTTTTAATGTTAATAATTTTAGTCTGTTTACTTTAAATTATTGTGGACTGCATGACTTTAATTAAATGTAAGACTTGATTAAGCTTCATGTTTAATATTTTGTTTTACCAAAAGTTTTGGGAATCTGATTGAACAAATTGGGAAAAATCAATCAAAAACATCTCATATAGTCATGTAGGTTAATTCGTGTCCCATAAAAGATGACTCTCATAAAATTGACTGTCAAGACTTCAAATATGTCCTCATGATGTTTTCAAATTTCCAGAGTAAATTATTCAGAATTCTGTTCATATTCCGAGTTTTTATACTCATGAGCTTTGACTAGAGATTTGGATAAATCAGGCATCATGCCTTTGTTATATGATGCACCACAGTTGTGATATGAATATTGGTTATTAGTTTACATGTAGTAGGGAAATTTTTGACATTCGCGGATCTACCTGTAAAATCGATATACCTCTCATCTCGAACAAGGTCTGTAGCAAAACTGGTTTACAACCTTTTTAAAAGATGTTTTACAATCATTTCTTTTATGTAGATTTTGTATGTATTGTACATATTCTGTTTATAGGTATTTGTGGGATTCTTTGCAAACGATTGTTTTGCTTTCTTTTGTTAATCGAATCTTGAAAAGTTGTGACCTCAATGTTCATAATCTGTATTTGTTACATTTCTTGAATGTGTCCACGTTGGATTTGTCTACTAGGATGTTAAATAAATTGCCAAGCATGTTTTATGCAGATTGAACGTGTTTTGCATCATTTGCTCCGAGGAGTATAAAATTAGCATGAACCATATTCACCCCGAATTCAAACACAAACAATGTTGGAAATAAGAAAACTTTTATTTTCTTCAGAATTTGACGTAAGTGTCCATCAGCTTGCATCACATTTTATGGATGTAAGCTAAATGATTTAAAAATGTTCTTTTTGCCAGCCGTCTGAAGGTCTGAAGCTTTTAGAAATATGCACAAATGTCTTTTGGCTTCCATAAGTAGACATGGAAAAAATGTATACCGTGCTTCACTGCTAAATTAAGGTGCTCACAATAAAAAATAAAAAAAAAGGAACCGTACAAAACAGCACTTCTTGTACCGCAATGAAGCTGAATTAGACCAGTGCTTTCCAAGCCGAGCAGATCCGAGTGCAAACCCTTTGTCACTGATATCTCCATTCATTTCTGCTCATGAACGGCCTGTTACATTCCTGTTGTCCTTCTGTCCTTCTTACTTTCACTTTTTCATGATGGAAGAGATATCCAAGAATACGCTCTGTAAGGAAGATGTTTTTCATATCAGTTTACAAATTAGGCACACATATGAAATATAATTATATTAATTATCAACATCCATCAATATTGTCTACTCATAATGTTAACATAAAATATATGTGTAAGTAAAAACATAGAAAATGTTATTACTGATTATTTATATATTATTACAGATCATTGATTGTTTTTCCTATTTATTATAATCAATCCAATTCAATTTCTTGAATGTAGCTGGCATAATCTCATCTTGAGAAAAAATAAATAAAATTCTGATCCACACTAAAATTCCCAAAAGTAATTTTGGACCAGAAGCTTTTATATGACCAGCTCAGTAGCTGGGTGTCATTTGTTTCTACTTGCCATAGACATCCGTCGTCCTCCCCCTGGTGGTGGGTTCATGGGCAGGTCGTTGAGTGAGCCTAGCTCGGACTCTGAACTCCTTGTGGAGGGACATGATGGACTGCCGGAAATACTGTCTGAGGGCATACGGACCATGAAACTGGCTTTCCTGTTGGGCGGACAGAAGTCGCTCTCGGAGGACTCCACTGTGTTGTCTCCCAGGTCTGGCACACGGCTGGGCCTGTGCAGAGCATTGCGAAGGCAGGCTGGTATTTCCATATGACCCTCAGGACCCAGATGACCCGAGTTTAAAGGCCTAACATCCCTCTCCGAGCCGTTACTACTCTCTAGATGCTTGTCACGGTTTTCCCGGTCCTCTAGTAACTCCATGGACCCTTGGGAGTGCAGTTCATGGATCATTCCCTGGCTAGGCTGGCGCATTTGCCTGGGCTGCTGGGTTATGCAGGACACCGGGAGGGTGGCCGCAGCGAAACTGTTGTGCTGCAACATGTTGTTGCTCGAGCCCATGTAAGCACTGGTTAAGAACAGTGGAGGGTCCGTTTGCCCCTGCGGAATAAAAGTTTTCAACTGCGGGTTTTTGTGGGGAGACATATCCGTCATTACGCACAGTTGCTGAATGGTCGAGTGTTTGGTTTTGCAAAGACTGTCGTCCTCGACGAGCTGGAGACCGCTTAGAGTCTGTTTAATTTTTTTAACCCCCAGGTGGGATATTTCCAAGAGGTTCAGGAACAACGAAACCCCTCCGATGACAATCATGAAAACCATGAAGATGGTCTTCTCTGTCGGCCTGGAGACGTAACAGTCCACGCTGTTTGGGCAAGGCACCCTCTCACACTTGTACAAAGGATCCAGTCCAATCCCATATAAGATATACTGTCCTATAATGAACGCCACTTCCACCACTGATCTGGTAAGGATATGAATTATATATGTGCGCAGCAAGGAGCCCCTCAGAGGAGCCTTCCTAACTTTCCTCTGCTCTTCTAGCTTCCTCAGTTCCTTCTCCAACTTCTTGTGCTCCTCCAAGAGGCCTTCCGTCTCTTCCAGTTCAGCTCTCAGCTGGATTTTCCTCCTGTGCCGTTCTTTCTCCAAAGCCCTCAGTCGGTACAGAGCATGTCCCATGTATACCAGCGAAGGCGAGGAAACAAAAATGATCTGCAGTACCCAAAAGCGAATGAGCGATATCGGGAATGCTTGGTCGTAGCAAACGTTCTTGCATCCCGGCTGGTCCGTGTTGCAGACGAACTCACTTTGCTCGTCCACCCAAACATCCTCGGCCGCCACGCCGAGAACCAGCATCCGAAATATGAACAGGATGGTCAGCCAGATTTTACCCACGATTGTGGAGTGAATATGAACCTCCTCTAAAATGCTCCCCAACAAGTTCCAGTCCCCCATCTTCACCGCCACATGTCCGTGCTTAAAAAAAATATATAGGAGTTAAGCCTAACATTCAAGTTGGTTCATTCTTTAGATTTCTGTATTCATGCATTAGCCATCATGCATAAGAATTTCTGCATGCATTCGACAAGCAAGTTTGACATTAAATTCCAAGTCTAGAAAGTCATGCACATGGTACAATGGACTTGATTCTACCCAGTTGGTTCATTCTTATTTTTTCTGCATTCATCCATTAGTTATCATGCATTTTGTAGGCATTCGACAAACAAAAAAGGCATGTTTGACAAATTCCAAGTTTAGAAAGTCAAGCACAAACAGTTCCTATGTAAGCACAAACCAAACTAAAATCAACTTACATTTTAGTGGGATTTGCTGTCTAGTTTCCTTGGAATATAAACAAGCATGTTTTCCCCGAAAAGGAACATCATTCCTTCATTTTAAAGCCATGGAGTTTGCACATTAAAGCACAGCCAGCCTCTCTGCATTATGTTGGCTACAGTGAATGTTCCCCACAGTTGTTGCATGCAGTGAGTTCACAGGATGTAGAAATTGATCAGAAACTGACGGGACAATGCCCCATGGCAGATCTTATCAAGCAATTTGCTGAAAACAGCACCCCCACACACATAAAAAGTTGCCCGCAATGCCAACCAACCGAATGTCCCTCATGCAGTCAATACAATATTCTACCACATTTCACGATATTGCACTCCAGCAAACCACATTTAAGCAAACCCAGTACTACCGTGTTGACTCGAACAAGAAAATGGGTTTCAAACTTTTTTTAAGCATGCATGTCCATCCTATTTAAACATTCATCTTTTGTGTAATTATAAATCGAGTCAGTTCAAGCCCAGTCTGTTAGATGGAGTTTCCAAAAGCTGATCTTTTTATCTAACCCTGTGCCTAGAACAAAACGATGCATGTGGAATTTATCAACTCTATTTCAGCGTTTTCCTTTGTGTTCCTCTTTGAGTTTGTGCCGAAGCTTTCCATGTTGTTTACGTTTGCGAGCATTCAATGTCAAATGAAAGACCTTGCACTCGATTGCATCAGCCCCCCACCCCTCCTAAACTCAATCCATCAATACTGCAGTGATTTGTTTAGCGTGTTCTTTTTTCTAGTTTTATGTGGCACAAATCTCATTAAAAACATATTTGCACAGTATTGTGCATTTACCCTATAAATCCAATAGCAATTAATAAAAAAAAAACATGGTTTTATATTAAAACAACCGGGGAGAACAAAGCAAGCCATGATCCACCAATCAGCACATGCACGTGATTTTGTTATCCTGATTCGTCCCTGCACGAACCTTTCAGGCATTGCACAACTGGATCTCGCCGATCACACTACATGCTTCACAAAATGACCAGCCTTTCCTCAGGGCCTTTAATTAGCTTTCCATCACATGCTGACAGAGTCAATGGGAGATTGATTTGATTTTCCCTCGCAGAAGCTTGAACTGCAAATGCCAGAAGTCACATCAGGGATGTCGCATTACATAATGAGTTCATATGGTACCAAGCGAATGGCAGAAAACCATCTATTCTGCGGTGTTTCATTTGATCTAATAGCTTTGGTTAGAGCCAAAATATGCACTGAGGAACAGGTCGTAGGGTATTGCAACTAGGGGAAATTATATTTCAAGTGCAAAAACATTCATATACAATAACCTGCATGTGCTGAAACCTACAGTACATGGTCATTATCCCAAAATAAACCCTGTCATTTTTATAACATTGTGCAGGTTTATTTTGCAGTAATGAGTGGCGGACTGTATTATTCCACTTTTTTTAATGTGGCTGTTCACCAAGTAAATAAATCTACATTAAATATTGATTTGAGTTTAACTTATATGAGAAAAAGGTCAATGCACATTCATTGTGCATTGTAACCAATCACACATGATTCCAAGGGCGATACCTTGTTTAAATATGAGTTTGGTTTATAGGTTAACCACGCTGTCATATTATAATTATTAAATTATTGTGCGTCCTCCACATAGTAGGCAATTAAATTTTCGTCTGGGAATAAGGACATCTCGTATTTAGATATTCAATCCAGCAAGCCCACTGATCTGCCACTTATAATCATATTGAGCAAAACCCAACACACTGGTAACGTTAGGTGTACAATTAGCCTAATATCAGTTATCACAGTGTTGAAAAATGGTTGTAGGGGGTGATGGTAGCCAGTGGACCAAACCATGAGGTAAGGAAGTGTGGGGGAGGGGGGTCTCAAAGGTTGAATGCTTAAAACACTTTTCTATTGTTTTACTACTTGCACAATTATTTTAAGAATCCGTCCATTATATTATTAACAATACACAGAGTGGTTTGTAGTGATATTTTTTGAGGGACAACCCTCAGATTGGGGGTTCCCGACCCCCGTCCCCCAAGCGATTTAATCCTGTGCATTATTCTGTTGAGTTTATAAACGCAGCGGCCAATCAGAGGTGTACAAATGATTCATCGCAGAAAAACCTGAGTTACATTTAATGCACCTCTCAGACTAAATTCTGCACTTCTGTGAAATCTAGCATCATAAACAAAGTCGTAACAAAGAGATCAATTTCATTAAGTGAGAGCCTTGTTTATTAAAACGGATGTTTTTATAGATTACTAGGCTTAACTATTAGCCTAAAGAGTCAATTATATATTTTTGTTTCTTTGTTCAGTTTTATTCTTACTGCCAATTTAAATACTATTTTAAAAAATCTAAGTATTTCAGTCTGTAGTAATGTATAACAGAAAAAAATACCCTTGCCACTGCAACAGTCTTTTATTGTGTTGTAGTGTAGATACATTTTGTTGTTTGTGGTGGGAGTTCGAAAATGGATGGAGGCAGTGGGATGGATGTCCACCATGCTGATAGATTACTTCACTCTGATCCATTTCAATCAATATAGACTCGTGCAGCCCTGATCTGACTGTAGAGATAATGAGATTCCAGCACGCCTGCGGATATTTACTGAGAAGAGGTTAGGATGTGAAACGAGGTAAAGAACAGAGCGTGAAAGCATTCCCTTGAAAACATCTAAAAATAATGTTAGACTTTGAGGATTGCAATTTTTTGTTTAATTATTTTAGCCTTGTGCTTGAGTCTCAAAGTATTTGATAGTTTTCAATGTCAACTTTGTAGTGAACATGATTATTAATCATTTAGTGGAAAATATATAAGTTGTTTATAAAAAGATGAGATTCACTAATGAAATCTGACACTGTATATGATGCATCTGACCTGTTAGAGCAACTAACTAAGAGAAATGCTGTGCTGCAGAGATCATGGTGGGTCATGAACTGAGTGTTATACAACATTTGACTCATCAAACATTTAATAGATTTCACATGTATGGCATGAATTCTCATGTAATATCAATCACAACAAAACAGACTGCCAGTCTTGCATGCATTTTAAACAGTTCTCTTCATTCTCAAGTTGAGCAACTATAATTGCAATTTTTTAAATACATTTAATTATATTTTGTACAGGTGCACAGACTGAAAAACCAAACAATATATTAGATATTTTACAAGAACAAAAACAGAACTATGTAACTTAAAGTAATTCGATCTAGAATTAAAAGAACGGTATTTACTGTTCATCTACAGTAGTCATTAAGAATCAACTGACTGAAATTCACCTAATTTACAATATTTTAATCCACAAAAACTAACTCCAAATTGTTGGAGTGAAGATATTTTATTCACATTTAAAGTAATAGTTTATACAAATATACAAATTCTGTCCATTTTTATTCACTATGTTACCATAGGTATGATTTTCTTTCCTCCTTGGAACACACGAAAAAAGAAAAAATTTCGAGGAAAATGTTAATATTGTGAAATGTTAATATGGGTGAACTTTTCCATGTGATTTAACAATGAGTAAAGAAATACTCAGTTAGCTAACATAGCATTAGAATCATTGTGCCATTAGCTTAACCTACACATAATAATTGCTGCCATGGTCGAAATGAAACTTTACTGTAGTGTTTTACTATAGTGTTTACAAAGCTCCATTCCCATTTATATGGCCATGACTTACATATAGGCAGAATCAAGAGATCTAGGCATATGTAGCATCATATGTGTCAAGAGTTTGTATTAGTGTTAGTGCGAAGCTTCTGTAGCTCTTCCTCCAGGATGCTGATCCTCTCCAGTAGACTGGCTCTGTCCTGCAGAGCTTTCTCTTCTGCCACCTTCTGCGCTTCCTGGATCTTCCTCTCGTACCAGCGTTCCAGCTGTGTGGAGACCGTCTCAAAGAAACGCTGTGTCACCTCCATGGCGTGCAAGTTTGCCCGCTCTTGGGTGAAGGTGACCTCCAGGGTCTTCATGGTGTTGCTCTGCAGGGTTTGTGCGTGATGTGCTTGAATCCTCTCCTTTAGATGCCTGCTGTGTTGCTGGGCCGGGCCGGGTGCTGGTTCTGTATCGCTGGTGTTGAAACGCTTGCTGGATGTGGACAGGCTGCTGCTGCCACTGCTGTCACACAGTTCATCCCCTTTGTCTGACCTGCACTTTGAGACATCAACCTCCTGCTCTTCTGCTCGGTGCCACTTGGGGTCAGCAGTCGCCAGCTTCCGTGATAGAGGTTTGTGTTTGACCATTGAAGGAGCTGCCAGGTTACGATATTCCCCTGTATTAATGTAGAAAGATATTTAAAAAATAATAATAATTATATATATATATATATATATATATATATATATATATATATATATATATATATATATATATATATATATATATATTTTTTTTTTTTTTTTTTTTTTTTTTATTATTATTATTATTTTTTCTGACTGTTATGTACTCTCATTAAATATATTTTACTCATTTAAACCAGGTCTTATTTTAGAGTAGAGCATAATAAAAACAAAAAAATCACTTAATATAATAAAAAAGTTAATATGATAAAAAAGTGCTCTAAAGTCAATATGGAAAAAAGAAGAAGAAAAAAACGTATTTACTTTCTTAAAATATTTTGTTTGGTCTTTATGAACAATTAATCAATGATTCTTAATTTTGAGTATCGTGGTTCACTCAGAAATACAGTATGTCATGTTATGGTAATAAAATGGGTTGGGGAGGCCAGTTCATGTTCACTTTAGCATAAGTGAAACAAATATACATTTTCTAAAAACAAGTCTTAACAGCTTAACATACATTTATAATTTACTTCTTAGTTAAATATAACCATACCTTTTTAGATATTTTTACTGGACATAAAAGTGATCAAAAATATGATTTTGTTTTTATATTATTTGAGTATACGGTTTTACTCAGAAATATGTCACATTGTGGTAGTACAATGGGTTGGGGAGGTCAGTTCACGTTTACTTAACATGAGTGAAAATATATAAAAAAATATTGAATATTGGAAATACATTGCAGTCAAGATAACATTTCTAAAAACAGGCTTCTTATTTAAATGTACATCCTGTTTTAAGGATGTTTAGTTATTTTTACTAGAAATAATGATACTGATAAAATACTTTTTTAAATGCATGTTTTCAAACCTGAAGAACCGTTCAGCTTTTTAAATATCCCATTTCACACAGAAATATGCCACATGAAAAAAAAAAAATATAATATTAAAATCTTATGTATATAATATGATTTTTAGCTAAATGTACATCTTGTTTTAAGGATGTTTAGATATTTTTACTGGAAATAACAATAAAATACTACTATATATATATATATATATATATATAAATTACAATTTGGAAATAAAATAAAAAAATCAGGGCGTTTTTTTTTTCAAACCTGAAGAACCGTTCAGCTTCATCTCAAAGTATCTCCTCCCACGTGCGTCCCCAAATTCAAGACTTTTCCCGTCATTGTTAGGACCTGCTCCTGGGCTGGGTAACACATTGACGTAAGTGGCCAGCGAGCTGGAGCTCCCCTCAGAGATGAGCGACAGCAGCGGGAGACCCTCGGGGTCTGAATCCACCAGAGACTGATCCACAGATGGAGAGCGCAGAAGTTTGTAGTTCTGTGTCTCTGCAGGCATTCGCACTTCAAGATCCTGAATCTTAGACATGCACCAGCTTTTCACAGCGTTGGAAGCAGCTACCTGCTTGAAAGATAAAAACAGAGCAATCAATCATGTCCAGTCTGATGTGATTGTGGTGGTGCATCTCTTCTCTAATGGTGTTGTACCTGTTTTCTCTCGCCCTCCATGCGTTCCAGGGTAGCTCTCTGATTGATTCGATAATGACACTCCATCCCCTCAGCCAACACACGCTCCTGTGTGAGTTTCTCAAGAACTTTTATCTGAACAGAATGAGATACGAGTCTCTAACACCCCTCCCCCAGATTTTCACTGCTATTGGTTTTGAAAGTGATTTTCCAATTTATTTTATCCAAGTCATGTCTTTCTTCTTGGAAGTTAATGGTACTACTTATATTCATATACATTTTTCAAATACATTTTTCATACAAATTCCTAAATGACAATTTATTTATAATCTTTTTAAGTTATTTTTTATTTATATTAAACTACCATTCAAAAGTTCAAGGTCATTAAGATTTTCCCCCCTTTTTTTTCTCTCCAAAAAACAACAATACTTTCATTCAACAACTATGCGTAAAACGTATAATATGTTACTAAAGATTAATATTTCAAATAGTCTTATTATGAATTAAACAATTCAAATAATTTCTATTAATCAAATAATCCTAAAAAAGTTTCAAATTTTCCATAATTATATTAAAGCAACATCTATTATCAATATTGATAATATAGAAAAATAATAATAATGTTTCCTGATCACCAATTCAGCATATTGGAATAATTTCTAAATGATTATGTGACACTGGACTAATGGCTGCTTTGTCTGCAAAGGAATACATTGCATTTTAAAATATAATAAAAAAAGAATACAGTTATTATTTTCAATTGTAATAATATTTTACAGTATTACTATATTTTACTGTATTTTTTTAATAAAAAATGCAGCTCTTGTAAGCTTAAGAGACATTTTACAAAAATATGTGTAAAAAAAATTATCAAACTTTGTAAAAAAAAAGTTATGTCCATATTGTATGGGTTTCATCTCCAAATCTAGAGGTTAGATGGGTATTTTGCAAGTCATGAAGGAAATTTTAAACAAAAAAGTTGCAATATCACAGCAAACGACAAACCTGGTGCTTGTTTTTGTGCTCTATTCTGCCCAGCCTGCAGTTGATCTCCTCTTGGACAGTGTGAATTTCTGACCGTATCTCCATCTTTGCGGCTTTCAGCTTATTCTCCAGAGTTTTAATGAGGGGCTTACAATGACAGTCATTCGCAGGAGCCTGTTTGCAGACACTGGTTAAGAGGTTTAAAACAAACAAATGCATTGCACTAACTCTAATGTAGAGTTTACCTGCTTTATCTGTCCATCTTTATCCCTGTATAGTGTATAAAGCTGATAGACTCTTCCAGGAGCTTCCTCTTCCTCCTGAGAGCTGGGGCTGCTGGGTTTTATTCTCTGGGATGGAGATCCTCTTTCATGGAGCTGATACTCTCTCCGAAACACATGTTCCAACTTTATTAACCACAAAAACATATTTAGAATTACTGAACAGAGTACTTTTTTAAATATTCATGCTAGAGGAGGAATTTTTTAAAGACCATCATTATCAGGTAAAATGTCTCCGCTAAAAATATGATAACATTTAAATGAACTTGTTTTAAGACAAAAATAATGAATGAGTTTACCTGATTATAATTCAGATTATTAAAAGAAATAATGTTAATATGTATAAGACATACATGTAATGATCACAAAATTGCTTTAATAGTAAAATTAAGATTTGTTATTAAGATTAAGATTTTATTAATTTTAAAATAACAAGTTACCGTTTTTTTACATTATTAAGCCTAATGAGAAGCAGAATAATGCAATGTCATCATTTTAGTATTGTAAAATAATATTATAATTTTAAGTATAATTAAACAAAATTGCCACTTTTTTAACATCTAAATTAAAGATTAAGAAATAAATTAGTATATATATAATATTTTTTTTGTTTTACAGTGGATGCAAGTTAATATATAACTCTAATATTTTTGTAACAATCTGTCAATTGTTTTAATATCAATATGATTAAAATAGTTAATAAATCAATAGTTCTTATTTATTTGCTTAAGATATTAAGCCATCTAATAATCTGAATAATGCACAATCATTTTTGCAAAATAAACCCTCTAAATATCAACATACAATAACATGGTATGTTGGCATAGAGTATAATATTAAAGTATGAAATATTATAATAGGTATTATCAATTTAATATCATACCTGTCTTCTTGGGCTCCTGATCTTTCTCCTGGTGCCGGGGCTCAGAGTTGCTGTTTTCCGTTCAGTTTGATGTACTTGATCACTGTTGTTTGTGTCTTCTGCCACTTCAGTACAGTCCTGCACAATGAAGGGAGTGCTTAGCACGAGAGGGATATTTAGGCGAAAACAATCACATGACCTCTGATCTCTTTTAGGGTTATGGAAGCTTAGTAGACATGTGACATTTCCTTCTCACTGGCCCCTAGACCCCAATCATATTACAAACAATGAATCTGCAACAGCGCAGATGTTGTTCTAGATGGGTGAATCTTATCTTAATTTTCCACCTTCTCTCGGGAGGAATGAACTCTGGGGAGGGACTGAGTTCTCCTCTGGGCCCGCAAGACATCTCTTCGTTTTCTCACAGTTCTTCCACGAGCAAACCGCTGCACCTAAGCAGAGACATACACCCCGAGTTATGCTGATAAAATAAGCATTGTTATATAATTTAGCACCTGCTAATGTGTTCATGAGCTGAATCATTTATCCACCAATTAATTTAAAAACACTGAATCAGTTAGAAATTAATGAGGGGATTGTCATTGAGTCGTTCATCAAACCGGTTTGTTCAGTAGGGTTTATTCAATCAAAAGCAATGCTTTGCTAGAAAGAGCAGGACAGTGAACTGCTTCTAAATGGAAAATTTTGACTGTAACAACATTACTTACCTGATTGGATTTTGCTAACAGAATAGCCAAATCTCGGTTGTTATTGTCCCGGGCTCTGTCAAGAGCGGTGTGGCCTGCCTGTTGATAGATTTAGTGTGGAAATGAATTGTCATTCTTTACAGTCCAATTCATGAAGCCATAGCATCATCTAACCCCAGCCCTCAATGCAACTTACCTTCATAATAACTATACAATCATAAAGAGGTTTAAGTATATCATGAGATTACATATCTTACATTGTTTTTGATGTTTACGTCAGCTCCTGCTTCCAGTAACAGATTGACAGTTTTCTTGTGATTTAGGGCAGCAGCGACATGAAGCGCAGTGTCTCCTATCTGTAAAATATATCAGTTTTCCACAAGATTATGACCACAATAAGATGTAATTGTAAGCAGTTACCAGTAAAAAGATGCTGTCATCTAAACCACAGTCTAGCAGTTTAAAGCAGACAAGGACCATTTTAATTTTGTTTATTTGTCTCAGAATTTTTCAATGTGTGCCACTTTATTACAGTTTGTTGAAGTGTAAGACAAGCCATAATTAATTATGTAGTGTTGTTTTCTTTTGGCAGTTTATAGCATAATTGCCTAGACAAAATCATTTAGAAACTAGGACACAGCAGTGACACAAAAAGTAAACCACACTGGCGCTGGATTCAAAACAATCAGAATGAGGATCTGACCTGGTTTTTCTCAGCCACGGAGCAGAAAGAAGCCACGAGGATCTTAATCATGGCCAAGTGATTGTAGCGTGCAGCCATGTGTAAACATGTGTCACCTGCCTGGAAGGACAGAAATGATTGCACTTCTTTTTCAGGATTTAAAATTGAACTTATACTCTCAGTTTGCAATTTATATAATCATTTAATATAGATTGTGATGATTTTAGACGAGTGCACATGCATTGTTTTTGCTGTCGGGCATCGCTCCACCTAGTAGTAGCACTCGAGCGGTCTGGGAATGTCCATTCTGACACGCTAGATGTAGAGGTGTGTTTCCTGCCTATAAAAATCAAATAATAATACAGTTTAAATAATGGAATAGAAACTGATTGCAAGGATCATTCATCAGAATTCACTAAAACAGAGATTCATAATTTAACAGAGCACCTCCAGTTTTGAAAATGTTGGGTTTTAGTTATCTGTTACTGTTATCTGTTATCTGCTAGCTTTCAGTTTATCTACAGAAAAATGGACAAACATTTAGCAGATATATGAATTTTTTAAGAATGAAAAATCCTGGAAAATGCTTAAAAAAAAAGCCAATTTACTGTGTACATGTCCCATGATGATTATTTTTCATATAATGTCTATAAACTGTTATATGTGTATTTATGGACATGTACATTTTTAAATGAATAACCCATTAAAAGTTTTTTTAATAATAATATAAATCAAAGCTTTTAGCTTTTGAATCTCCTGCTTCAAAATGAAAATGTTTTCTTTTAAAAATATTGGTTGGGCTCTTTAAAGAAACTTCTTTTGTAACAAATGTTTTTAATATATATATTTTTTATAAAAAATCTGGTTTAATCTCAAAGTAAATGGAAAATAATGCACATGAAAATGACTTACTTTGTTTTTCACTTGGACATCGGCCCCAGCTTTGACCAATAACTTTACACATGAACTGAATCCATGCCATGATACCTCATGCAAAGCAGTGTTTCCTTCCTGATGAAAATAATAATAATAATAATAATCAGATTCTATAGCATTGATTTAACCAGTTTTTAGTTAACAAAATCAACTCATTCCCTGTGCAGTGATATGAACAATAGTCTGGATATTTACATCTGACAGTTTTATTTATATATTCCGGAATCTTGATTCATATAAATTATAATAATTCTGATGTATAATGATTATTAGGCAAACAACAAAAGGATTTTTGTAATGCAAATAAACAGACCTTGTCTTGTAAATCAAGTGCACAACTTCCATGGATGAGGGCAGAGATAGCGTCACGGTTTCCCACAACAGCTGCCCGGTGCAGGGCTGTCTGATGACCCTGGAAAAAACAAAAACACATCCATTAGCGCTGCTGTTTGTCTGTATAGCTTAAAGGCCACCAGAGGTCATACATCAGCCACATTAAAAACTCTCCTAGAAGATTGCAAATTATTGGCTTAAGCCTTCTTATCATTCACTCAAGGGAGTAATGGTCGAAATTAAAAGTAAAAGAGATAGACCATGAGTTTACATCTTCCAGGCCGCCGTCCGCCCCCTGCCTCTGTGTGACTGTTATGTGAGACCAGGTGAACTCACAGCAACTGTCCTGCAAAACAAGACACGCATGCTCACATAAAAGAAATCACATGCAGATGTGCCACAATCCCGCACACAGGGACTTACAGACGAGAGCGTATGAACAGCTGGCTTTACTGACATTAAAAGAGTCACGTGGGTAATCCCTCGCACAGGAACAAAGAGAGATTCAATGTAGTCTTTTCTTTAGGTCTAACATTAGAGGGAATATTTCTGGATACGGATGAAACTCATCCGATCTCTGTGTTTTAAGCTCTTGCTTTGATTTCTGGCCTGTCTTTTGTATATGGCAGAATGCTTCTCTTTTATAAAGCCATTAAGAACTAAATGGTTAAATTAGGACAAAACAAATCTACATTCTTTTCTTGCATTTTTCCACTAAATGTGTTTTTTAATGTGTTACTTAATGTCAACACAGCAGTATGATATTGTGTATAGTAATGTGAAATATAGTAATTAATTAATAATTAATAATTAATTAATAATAACTAATAATCTAATCATCAAAAGGCTGACTCTGAGGTTATTCAGATTTTTAGAAATATAAGCTTTATCATATTTATAGTAATTTTTTTTTTTTTACAAATGTCTGGCAATTATGATTACTTGATATTTCTTATTTTTACTCAATATATATTAATCTGCATTAATAAATGGTATTTTTAAATCTTCAATAAAATAAATCTATAGTGGTCATCTCTTATCAGTTATCAGTTATTATTGTATAAGAAAAAAAAAACTAAATTTACTAAAACTATTAAAAATGATTGTTAACCGAAAAGCTTAAATTCAATTATACACACACACACACACACACATTCTAGAACTGAAATAATTTGCAGTACTAAAATAACTCAAACTTTAAAACAAAAATAGAAGCTAAATATATTAAATAAAATTACTAAAACTAGCAACTGAAAATGCTAAATGCTATAATCATGTATAACACTCAAAATGAAAATGGGTCCTTTTTGTAACATGTCTCAAGAATCAGCACTGATTCTTTGAATTGAATTGGCTTGAGTATTTCTCAGAAAAGAGCACGTGATGATCTCATTCTCTCGCTGAAGATTTATTTCGATTGCATACAACAAACATTGAGGCATTAGAGAGATTGGTGAAAACAGCTTACAAATATGCATTAAACAAAGGACAAATTAATAGCCTGGGCCAAATGTGCTAGAGAGCAAGATTGAAGAGTTGCTGAGTTTGATCTCATGGGTTTAGCAAGATGCCCCAGATGTGAGTCCTAAAAGCTATACAGCTGGGACATAGTAGCACAGATGGAAAAGAGCTCTGGTGTCTCTTTTACTAGTTAAACAGAAAAAGTGATAGTCTACTGTTGCATGCTGCTCAGCAGTTCATGAAATGCTTGGTTCTTATAACCCTTAGTCAAATTCGTGAATTATAAATGGTATGCTGCATTGTAAAACCTTTGTTCTTAAATATTAAAAGTATTGGAAATAGCTCACAAATTAAAATTAATTACTGCAGAGGTTCCATAAGTGAGCAAATGATGTAATGCAGATTTAAATTTCTCTAAATCTGTTCCTTTGAGCAAAATAAAGCAGGTGGTTGAGGAAGAAATATTACTGCATTCGAAAAAGAACCCATAAATTGGGAATACAAATATTTTACGATAAAACACACAGATGTCAAGAAGACAGAGATGTCAATGTCTTCAACTTCTCTCAGATCCTAGAATAAAGACATCAACTCTCAACACAGCAGTGCTGTATTAATGACCTTCTACTATCAATGTATCTCCTTTGAAGTCATCATGAAGAATGTAAAAGCAACTTCTGGGAGTTTAAAGCGGGTCGAAATGTCACAAAAATACAGCATTTCTGGATTTCTGTGTTTTGCTTATGCAGTTACAGTATTGTTCAAAATAATAGCAGTACAATGTGACTAACCAGAATAATCAAGGTTTTTCGTATATTTTTTTATTGCTACGTGGCAAACAAGTTACCAGTAGGTTCAGTAGATTCTCAGAAAACAAATGAGACCCAGCATTCATGATATGCACGCTCTTAAGGCTGTGCAATTGGGCAATTAGTTGAATTAGTTGAAAGGGGTGTGTTAAAAAAAATAGCAGTGTGGCATTCAATCACTGAGGTCATCAATTTTGTGAAGAAACAGGTGTGAATCAGGTGGCCCCTATTTAAGGATGAAGCCAACACTTGTTGAACATGCATTTGAAAGCTGAGGAAAATGGGTCGTTCAAGACATTGTTCAGAAGAACAGCGTACTTTGATTAAAAAGTTGATTAGAGAGGGGAAAACCTATAAAGAGGTGCAAAAAATGATAGGCTGTTCAGCTAAAATGATCTCCAATGCCTTAAAATGGAGAGCAAAACCAGAGAGACGTGGAAGAAAACGAAAGACAACCATCAAAATGGATAGAAGAATAACCAGAATGGCAAAGGCTCAGCCAATGATCACCTCCAGGATGACCAAAGACAGTCTGGAGTTACCTGTAAGTACTGTGACAGTTAGAAGACGTCTGTGTGAAGCTAATCTATTTTCAAGAATCCCCCGCAAAGTCCCTCTGTTAAAAAAAAGGCATGTGCAGAAGAGGTTACAATTTGCCAAAGAACACATCAACTGGCCTAAAGAGAAATGGAGGAACATTTTGTGGACTGATGAGAGTAAAATTGTTTTTTTTGGGTCCAAGGGCCACAGGCAGTTTGTGAGACGACCCCCAAACTCTGAATTCAAGCCACAGTACACAGTGAAGACAGTGAAGCATGGAGGTGCAAGCATCATGATATGGGCATGTTTCTCCTACTATGGTGTTGGGCCTATTTATCGCATACCAGGGATCATGGATCAGTTTGCATATGTTAAAATACTTGAAGAGGTCATGTTGCCCTATGCTGAAGAGGACATGCCCTTGAAATGGTTGTTTCAACAAGACAATGACCCAAAACACACTAGTAAACGGGCAAAGTCTTGGTTCCAAACCAACAAAATTAATGTTATGGAGTGGCCAGCCCAATCTCCAGACCTTAATCCAATTGAGAACTTGTGGGGTGATATCAAAAATGCTGTTTCTGAAGCAAAACCAAGAAATGTGAATGAATTGTGGAATGTTGTTAAAGAATCATGGAGTGGAATAACAGCTGAGAGGTGCCACAAGTTGGTTGACTCCATGCCACACAGATGTCAAGCAGTTTTAAAAAACTGTGGTCATACAACTAATTATTAGTTTAGTGATTCACAGGATTGCTAAATCCCAGAAAAAAAAACAATGTTTGTACAAAATAGTTTTGAGTTTGTACAGTCAAAGGTAGACACTGCTATTTTTTTGAACACACCCCTTTCAACTAATTGCCCAATTGCACAGCCTTAAGAGCGTGCATATCATGAATGCTGGGTCTTGTTTGTTTTCTGACAATCTACTGAACCTACTGGTAACTTGTTTGCCACGTAGCAATAAAAAATATACTAAAAACCTTGATTATTCTGGTTAGTCACATTGTACTGCTATTATTTTGAACAAAACTGTATCATGGCCACATTCATCATGTGGTATCTTGAATATTGCATTACTCCGTCCACAGGGAAATTAAGATATGCATTAAGATAACACGAAAATGAAAAGTGTTTGAAGGCCAGGTGTGTGGATCAATGTTATGCATCATGAAATAATTCACAAGAAGATACATACAATCTGTGCTTATCTGAGGAAAACAACCAGGAAGTGCTCTCCAGACATTCCAATAATAATACTAATAATAATAATGTTTAACTCAACATTTTGTGTCATATTAAAATATTATTATTATTATTTTAATGCAGCATTTAATAAGTCAATGTAAATGTATTGTTTCAGCATATATTGTAGTTCTTTTACAGTATATTATAGTTTATTTTAAATGGAAATTAGAATCAGTACAGATGTAAAGCTCCAGTTATGGCAGTCTTTCTGCTTATAACTCGAGCCTCGTGGATAATCAACTGATCTTGAACCTTAAACTGAACCACAATCTGCTAAGAACAAAACAAAATATAAAGCATTCAAATCAGGCTGTTGAAATCACTCAATAATTGGATGTCACCAAGCTACAGCATCTGGCAACAGCAGGTCTGCATTAAATATCTCTTTGTTTAATAATTAATTTCAAAATACTCCATGTATAATATACTGTACCCGTGCAATATAGTTTATATTTATGTAGATTACTTTATGTGTACATATTGTGGGCATTACATAAATGTTTTAAAAATGATTTTTTTTTATTTACTTTTTTTAATTACAAATAAAAAGGTGATCAAAGATTATTTAATGATAATTAATAATAAAATTAATATGTTACCTTTTTAGAGTTTATGTAGGGTCCGAGCAAGATTGGTTGCATAGCTTCACTGGCTGGAATGAGAGAGTAAAAGGGCAGAGTTCACACACTTACAGCAGTGCACACGCTAAACATCTGTAGAGTCTGCTGGCTTTGTGGCTGCACAGAAGCAGAGGTATTGCAGTAGGTCAAATCCTGTGAGACCACAATACGATGGCTATCAAGAGAAGATGAGCTGGAGTTCAAAATGGAGTCAGTGTACAGTATGTTACAATGTTATATACCTTTACCTGTTTTTGATCTTGCCTTTAAAGCATCCATGATTTTTCAAACTTTAAACCTGCATACAAACTCTCTGATGAGAAGATCTTAAACATATTTCAGAATATTAGCTGAAAAAAGAGTCAGTTAATCATTTGAAGATAAACAGACTGGTTATGACCCTGATGAATCAGCAGTGGTGGACAGTAACGGAGTAGCTTTACTTCGTTACTGTAGCCTACTTAAGTACATTGTTCAAGTATCTGTACTTTACTGAAGTAGTTTTATTTTGAGTAACTTTTACTTTTACTTCACTACATTCCAAAGCATAAGATCGTACTTTTAACTTCACTACATTTCATAAAACATATCGTTACTCCCTATAATATATCACGTGCTCCGACACGCAAAAGCGGTGTCTGATTCATCATGAACGAACTGAGTCTTTTCAAAATAAACCTTTAAATCGGATCGCGAATCGCACCAAACGATTCGTTTACGAATTAGAATGATCCGATTGCAGCTGTTCTGGAGTCGACCACTCACTGATTCAAATGAACCGTTTAGTGTGAGTCTACAGAAGTAAGAACCGTGAGATATTGTGAGCGCGTGCGTCTGATGTTGCTAAAAGTAAGTTATTAATGTCGGAATTTAGGATTAATTATTGTAACTGAAAATCATATTTTTTATTATTTATTTTATATATTTTATTTTGATAATTTAGAATTATTACTGAAATACAACCTTTTTTTGTTTCAAACAGTTCATTGAACAATAATAGATGAAGTACTACCTGAATCTGACAATGAAGTAAATGTATAATAATTAGCAAAGATGATTAATTTAGCGCTGTAAACGCGCGTGTGAGGGGCGGAGACGCGCCGCGGAGCGTCAGTCACGCTTGAGGACCAAACACAGCAGAGCGGTAGGAAACTTCACTCCTCTCTCTTTTACTATAGCGATTTATTTTTAGATACGTGATCTGAGTCTTTCATAGAGTTGTAGAGTTAGAGTTATTAGAGAAATAGAATTAATTTTTACATTCTTTGGTCGAAGTTTTCAGATCGGCACTTCGGAGAATGTTCGCGACTCGGTTGATTCAGATTTGGACTTCGGAGCATGTTCGCGACTCGGTTGATTCAGATCGGGACTTCGGAGCATGTTCGCGACTCGGTTGATACCGATCGGCACTTCGGAGCATGTTCGCGACTCGGTTGATACCGATCGGCACTTCGGAGCATGTTCGCGACTCGGTTGATACCGATCGGCACTTCGGAGCCTGTTCGCGACTCGGTTGATTCAGATCAGGACTTCGGAGCCTGTTCGCGACTCGGTTGATTCAGATCAGGACTTCGGAGCCTGTTCGCGACTCGGTTGATTCAGATCGGCACTTCGGAGCTTGTTCGCGACTCGGTTGATACCGATCGGCACTTCGGAGCATGTTCGCGACTCCGTTGATTCAGATCGGCACTTCGGAGCCTGTTCGCGACTCGGTTGATTAAGATTGGGACTTCGGAGCATGTTCGCGACTCGGTTGATTCAGATTGGGACTTCGGAGCATGTTTGAGATTTTTTTTTAATTCAGATCTCGAGGCAGGAAGTGTTTGTCAAACAGTTAATTGGTGATAAATGAATATTTGAACTTGAGGCTTTTTTTTTAGACGAGTAACGTTAGACAGACATGAATGTTTATTCAGAACGGTACTGAAAATAAGTAAATATTGTAGCTAATGCTAAATGTCTAGCAGGCTTGCTGGTGCTAACTTGAGGTAATTTTTATAAATAATGTCCAAATATTTTTATTCAACCACCTATATATAGATAGATAGATAGATAGATAGATAGATAGATAGATAGATATAGATATATAGATTACATCTGGGGAGAAAAGAAAGGATGTGATGTTCAGAACATGGTAACTACAGTAATTATCAAAGAGGGGAAGAGATGCACCCCGTTTGGCCAGGGGTGTTTTTACACCACAGACAAGGTTTGAGAAGGAAAAAAATCATTTAGAAAATATAATTATATTTTCCTTAAGATGTTCTTCCTAACTTCAGGCCTTATTATCTTGTCATATATAACTGTGGTGTTCTGTAAAACCACAAACTTTAAAATACTTTTTTCTTACTGGTGAAGATCAGATTATCATCTCTGTTTTCTCTCAGGTACATCACAGTGGAAGCTTCACAGTGAACATTACTCTCATAAGCGTAGTCCATATCAACAACAAAAATATATCTTGACTCCATATAGTGGTTATTTTGGAAAAAATCCCAGGTATTTTGAGCAGTAGCTCAATGATGTGCTAATATAAAATTAAATTAGCCTATATAAAATTGCAAACATCTATCTTTCAGTACTTTTTTACTTAAGTACATACAAAATTGAGTACTTTTGTACTTTCACTTGAGTAAAATTGAAAAAGGAGTACTTTTACTTTTACTGGAGTAATATTTTATTATTCGTATCTGTACTTTTACTCAAGTACTTGATTTGTGTACTTCGTCCACCACTGTGAATCAGTAAGAGTGTGCAGCTCTCTGAAGCAATTGTCTTTATTTCCGTGTTATGCAATCCATTGGATGCTCCCTAATTTGGTTGTAAGGTCTATTGGAACATCAGTACAAAGTATGTACAATAATAAAGTTTCAGACTGTAGGTTTTCTTTCAACAGAATTAGAGCTAAACTAAACATGAAGAGAAATTAGACTCCTCTCTCATAATCGTGCTTTAATCTTCTCTATAAATAGTTACCGAGTGCTAAGATCACAGCACTTACAGCGCCATCCAGCGGCGCGAACAGATGTAGGCCTTCAGCTTCTACTCAAACGTAAGAGGTCATCTTGGATTACGAAATATATATTTGAATTAAATGGAATATCTATTTTAAGGTCATAAAACATTTTGGATTATAATTTAATAATTTTAAAATAATTCAAATTAATTTTTACATAATAATAAAAAATGTTATCTTTATTATTGTCAATTATTTTGTAAGTGTTGGATGTCTATTATTTTTATTACACATTATGTAATAAATATGTATAAATATATACCCCCCCCCCCCATATATATATATATAGGCTACTGCAGTATTATAATTATGGTTGTGTTAGTAAAATATTGTGCTTTACTATTATTTTTTTTAAATTTACCCTCTAATACTAACATTCTCTATTGTGTCTACTTGTTTCCTTTCTATATATATATATATATATATATATATATATATATATATATATATATATATATATATATATATATATGTATGTATGTATATAACTTGCTTTGTGTACTGCATTAGTCTAACCAAGACTTGTCACAGCACTTACATATTATTGCTCTATTGTTTTGATTGCTGCTAATGTCATTATTGTAAGTCGCTTTGAATAAAAGTGTATGCTAAATGACTAAATACTAAATTAATATTTATATTTTTTAAGAAAAATATGATTAATAATATATAGCAAAGTGTTATTATTATCATCATCATTATCAATTACTATTTTGATAATATGAGCTTTAAATGTCTTTAAATGTATATACAAATTATATATATACAAATTATGTATATACAAATTATATATATATATATATATATATATATATATAATTTTATTTTAAACTATTTAGATTTTATTTTGCTATTTGGTGTAATTTAGCAACAAGATATTATCATAATCTCACTAAATAGATAGATAGATACACGTTCTCTAATGTGTCCTTATGCTACCAAAAGACTACATCTCCCGAGATCCATAGCCATCGCTGGAGTCCATGCAGAGCCTGTTTGTTTGGTGAAGGGAAGGGAGGCGTCTTCTGCTCTCAGTCTTCTCTCACGAAGTTCTTCTGCAGCGCAGCTCTTGGTTCTGTGATGATAGTGATGAATAGTCACAGTGTGCTGTGATTCCTCACGCAGGCGGGCTGCTATGTGTGTGTCACAGAGCTAAAGAGCGAGGGGGGAGGTGAAAGTTCACCATGGCTTGGCCATATCAGGTGACAATGTGGAAAAGTTTGGCTGCCGCCTCAGATTAAATTTCTCAAACTCGGAGAATGACAAGCGAACGGAAATACAATGAAGCGGACGGAGAAAACGAAGCGCTGTTGTTCGATTATTATGACGATGATGATGTTTTCGACACATTCACTGACGGAGACTGCGGCTGTGATGAAGGAGGTTAGGGGTAGTTTTAATTTATCACCCATAAATAAGGGATTATGTGTGTTTCATATGTTCCTGAACGAACGCAAAGTATAAATCCTTTGCAAAAAAAGTTAATTTGATACTTCAACAAAACTGTGGTAACTTGATAGCCAGCAGTGTCATAAATGAAAAACATTTTACATGAAAGTGTCCTTGTTACACATGTTATCTGTACCGTTACTTATAACAACAATAAAGTATGCATAATTACATGTAGGCTAGTTAATTAATATTACTCAGTACTTAAATGTATAATTAGACTGTAACCAGGACACCTTACTATAAAGTGTAACTAAATAATCCATTAAATAATAAAAGCTTGAGATTATAAATTTAATATGGTTTTGAAAGTAACCCCAATAATTTAAGTTTTTTGGTTGGAAACTGGCTGTTAAATATTCATGAGGGATTTATTAATAAACCTTTGTAACTGGATGTCCGCCAGTGTCATTAATAAATAAATACAGATAAATATTTAATGAAATATTCTGAGAACCCATAAAATGTATTACAGTTTTGAAAGTAATGCTGATAACTTTGGGAACTAAGGTGTTCTGGTGGAAACTGTGGTAAATATTCGTGAGGGGTTTATTAATTATGGTACGGTAAAACTTGCTAACTCTGCATTAGCCACCAAGATCATAAAAATACAGCTACTTGAAAACAATTATGTTTTTTAAAGTACCAACAAACCATAGTAAATACAGTACTTTGGAAACTGAAAGTTTGGTGGATATACAATGGTAAATATTTACAAGGGGTTTATTAATAACAAGTGTGCACACATTTGGTTTCTCACTTGGTTTTATTTAAAAATGTCTAAAAGATATATAACTCTGTATGGATTTGTGGCTTTTACAATGACTTTCATAGTACCTTCAAGTTTCACCTTACGGCAAGATTTCTTAAAAAGCAGGTCGATTTGTAAGTTAGGCATTGATTACAGCTCATTGTTTCTACACAACTTTAGATGCAATCTATGATTGTCAGCTCAGGGTTTCCTTGACTAGATTTTGGCCATTGTTTACCAATTGAACAAACACTAGTATTCCTTCACTCTGTGGTGCCGCCGCGGTTGGACACTTCGGTAAACACTGCAGGATTCCTGAGGCTATATTTTGAGACTAGAAGTGTCCCTCAGTCTCACCAAATGCAGTTGACACTCCTCGGCTGAGAGCTAGCAAGGTCACAGTCATCAAATCAGCTGCAGCATGTGATATGAAGGAGTGGAATGCCAGTGTAGGCTTTGCCCACAACTCCACACTCATGCTCTCCAGCAGTCATTCTGGTAATATGATTCAAACCGAGGGGATTAGTATGCCATTTCTCTTTTCACTTTGCTACACGTCTTATTGGAAGTATATGAACTTGTAACATGGAAGTGTGTGGCCGTGTTCAAACCTCTTTTAGATGTTAAAGTATGTGCAATGATGTAGAAAGATACTGATTTGAAATTAAATATAAATTAGTTATTCCAATGAGTTATTTCATGTCAAAATGTTCTGTCTCATATGAAAGAAAAAACTTGACATTTTCAGGTTTGTGTAAACATTAGAGCCAGCTGCAATTATTTTCAGTAAACATCAGAGCTGTTCCGTTTAGAAGAGACCTCATGCAGCTCTCCTTCTATTAAACATTAGGTGGACTTTAATTTTGGACTAGGCTGGTTATTATTCAGTTGAATACATGCTTTTTCTTTTCAAGCTTGGGACCTCACATCTTACTGTTTTGTCCAAATCTGCAGCGCACTGACTAAAGTGATTAATAACCTTTGTTGGCTGATGACGACATGTTAATCAGGTGTTATTGTGTACCTCTGTAGTCAGTACCTGCAGGACATGCCGCTCTCAAGGGCATAATGTGCTGGTTACTGGTGGTTACTAACCACCTGACAGATGTGACATGCATGCAAGACAACCAGAGAGACTGAAAAGAATCATAAATAGTGTGTGTGCATGTGTGTGTGTGTATTATATATAAAGTGACTCTAAACTTGTATACAATAGTGGAAGTTCTATTATAGCTGTCACTAGCAGATTGTTTGAATGCTAAGTTTGGTGTACCATTAACCAAATATGGCTTGCATATAGTGATTTATGATTCTCAGGCAGTGTTTCTGTGTTTTGTGTTGTACAGTGCTGGGCTTCAGTGATCCGTTCAGCAGTGAGGTGAAACCTCGGATCCTGCTCATGGGCCTGAGGAGAAGTGGCAAGTCTTCCATTCAGAAAGTTGTATTCCACAAGATGTCACCCAACGAGACGCTCTTCCTGGAGAGCACTAATAAGATTTGTCGGGAGGACGTTTCCAACAGTTCCTTCGTCAGCTTCCAAATCTGGGACTTTCCGGGTCAGATTGATTTCTTCGACCCCACATTCGACTATGAGATGATATTTCGCGGCACAGGGGCTCTCATCTTTGTCATAGACTCTCAGGTGAAATATCTGTCTGTCTGTCTGTCTGCCAATCTGTCTGTTTTCTTAAAAAAAAAACTACAAATATGTTACTGTGTAGGATGATTATGTGGAAGCATTGAGTAGGCTTCACCTCACCGTGACAAGAGCCTACAAGGTCAATCCTGACATCAACTTCGAAGTGTTCATCCACAAGGTGGACGGCCTTTCAGATGACCACAAAATTGAGAAACAGAGGGACATACACAAACGAGCCAATGATGATCTAGCTGATGCTGGGTTAGAAAGAATACACTTAAGGTTGGTATCATAATAACAGATCAGATATTATATGGCATTTTTGAAAACATCAGATGTTGGATTTGTGATGTGAAATGTATTATTTCTTCCAGCTTCTACTTGACAAGCATCTATGATCATTCAATCTTTGAGGCCTTCAGTAAAGTTGTGCAGAAACTCATCCCTCAGCTTCCCACCCTTGAGAATCTGCTCAACATTTTCATATCTGTGAGTAAATCTAATAGTAATAGTTCACTGTGTGGCCCATGCACCTCTTTATATCTTGTTTTTTTGGCATGGATAACCAAAGTGAATCTCTGATCAGTACTTAGTGTTGAATTAATTATGTTCTTGCTCAATGACTGACCAAATAAAGGCACAGTAATAATGAATTACTTTGAAGAGTGAAGAGTTTTCACTATTATCCAAGCACATGTTAAAGGAATGTTATATTTGATGTTTTTTGGTATTGATTTTCATGTAAACATGCAAAACCAGAAAGCATAATTTTCTGCCTGTTAAGAATTATATCTGGTCACATTCAGCCATTAGCATAGGTACATTAGCACTGGCCTGTGATTTGTGTTTGCAGTGAGGTATAATGGAAATAATATTACTAGTAACATCATGATCACAAAACACATTATTATTTATTAGGATCTCTCTCTGACACAATATCAATTTATGGTGCTCATCTTTTATGTTGATCAGGAGTTTTTTACATTAGCCATCGGGTGGCAGCAGAGGGTAAATTGACGTGGTGAAAAGACTGCTCCATGAGTAAAATAACTGAGCAACTTTTAGATTTGATTTTATGAAGATTGAAATCTCTCAACCATCTCCCATGCAATGCATTGTGATAAACAGATTTAATCTGTTTTTATACATTGTCTGAACTCATAGAACAATTCAGATTTACACTTGGTCTGTGTTCCTATACGGTAAATATATTTAGATAAATGTAAGACTTTAAAATGCATTAAATTCATTAAAATGATCAGTTAAGACATTTATGATTGTACAAAATTATTGCATTACAAATAAATGCTTTTACTATTAACTTTGTATTAATCAAAGAATCCTGAAAAAAATTTTCTTCATCACCAAATCAGGGTATTGAAATTATTTCTGAGGAATCATGTGACACTGAAGACTGGAGGAATGACAGCTTTAGCTTTGCCATCACAGAAAAAAAAACATATATATATATTAGTACAGACCAAAAGTTTGGACACACCTTCTCATTCAAAGAGTTGATTGTAGATGTCCATTGTAGATTGACACTGAAGGCATCAAAACTATGAATTAACACATGTGAAATTATATATGGAATTATATACATAACAAAAAAGTGTGAAACAACTGAAAATATGTCATATTCTAGGTTCTTCAAAGTAGCCATCTTTTGCTTTGATTACTGCTTTGCACACTCTTGGCTTTCTCTTGATGAGCTTCAAGAGGTAGTCACCTGAAATGGTCTTCCAACAGTCTTGAAGGAGTTCCCAGAGAGATGCTTAGCACTTGTTGGCCCTTTTGCCTTCTGTCTGCGGTCCAGCTCACCCCTAAACCATCTGGATTGGGTTCAGGTCCGGTGACTGTGGAGGCCAGGTCATCTGGCGCAGCACCCCATCACTCTCCTTCTTGCTCAAATAGCCCTTGATGCCTTCAGTGTGACTCGACAATTTTCATAGTTATGAAAATAAAGAAAACTCTTTGAATGAGAAGGTGTGTCCAAACTTTTGGTCTGTACTGTATATTTAAATAGAAAACAGTAATTCAATTTTTAATAATATATCACAATATTGTTATTTTTACTGTATTGTAATCAAATAAAACCATAAAAACTTTTGAACAGTACAGTAGTGTAAAGTATAAATTCAAATCTTTATAAATGTTTTTGTTTTTTAATCATTTAACATCTGCTAAATTAATAAATGTAATTGTAAAACAATTTATAAAAAGTACAAATATTAATGAATATAATTGCAATTTAAAACTTTTACACTGTTAATGTTTTAAAAACAGCAGTTGAAAAATTCACTCGTGAAGAGTCACATAACTTGGGAAGATGCTTTCTAGTCTTTCAACAGCTTTTATAGAATTAGATGCATTTTCTAACAACAGTACTTGCAATGCAGTTGATTACGTGGTTGTGCAACTCATTTCCACTTCAAAGTGTTCTTAGATAAGATGTCCTGTTCTGCTGCATTTCTTAAGAATAACAGCTGACCCCTAACCCTGTCCTGTGCTCTCATTGCAGAACTCAGGGATTGAAAAGGCTTTTCTCTTTGATGTGGTCAGTAAGATCTACATAGCAACCGATAGCAGCCCGGTGGACATGCAGACCTATGAATTGTGCTGTGACATGATAGATGTGGTTATCGACATCTCGTGCATCTATGGGTGAGTGACACCAAGTGACAATCCCTCCACAGTCACATTACGCTACAGAACATGGTCTTATTCTGTAGACATGAAGCAGAATGGCAAGTCTTGCATCTTCTCCCACTATAATTATTTTGTGCCATACAGTACATCCAAAAAAGTGCACAATAAAATGTAACACCCCACATGCAACCACCTTGTTTTCCTATAGCCGTTGTTGGCTGGGATTTAATCTTTTGTGGATTAGTAGCATCAAACTCGGGATATGTAAACACTGGCTGTAAACATTGGAAGGGCAGAAAGCAGCACCTCCAGCGCCATTGACCCAATTTGTCCTGTAACTTGACGGGACACAGTGGTCTGGGTAGGTACAGGAATGCAGGGCTGACCCAGGGCCCCACATATGTCAGTTCACAGTGGCCTGCAAGAGCAGATGGGACACCTCATTACTTTCTGACTAAAAGGAGAGCAGACAGGACAGTTAACCCTGCGAAATTGTAGCCTTAGTCTGTAACCGAGAGGATTGTAATATATACCCAAAAATGAATGTTTCCTGATTATTTACTTATAATAAATTCTATTTGTCAGCCAAACAAAGTGAAGGTTTTGGAGAAGCATTTCAGGATTTTTCTACATCTAATGTAAGTGAACGGCGCAACGTCGTAGACCATTTTTGACGGTTGTGTGGATTACTTTGAAGCTGCCTGAATATGGATTAATTGAAATAGAAATTAAATAGAAATGGTATGAAAATTTACTAGAGACACTTATTTTTCATGTACAGTAGATTACTTGCTGTCTAAATATGGATTTTGTACTGTTCAAAAATAGTCTACAATGAGCCATGTTCACATGCATTAGATGGAGAAAAATCCTGGAATGTTTTCCTCCAAAACCTTAATTCCTTTTTGGATGTAAAAAGAAAGTCATACACATCTTATATGGCTTGGGGGTAAATAATCATAAAAATGTTCCTTTTCTGCTCCTGTAAGCCACAACATGGTCATGTCAGTTCAGCCCATTTCGGCTTGACAGCTTGTGCATTAATTCATAGTATATGGCTTTTATTTGGATTTGGCTAGCTGCTGTGGAATTAATTTCCGCAAGCCTTGTTTGTAACTCATTGAAATAAATAAGTCGCTTATTTGTTCCCTATTCATCATATTGACATTGATTCGTGATCTCCGTTTCAGGAAGCTCCAAATTACATGCTTTATTATGCCGCCTCAATTTGTTCATCATCTTTTCCGCACTTTCTTTTTTGTGTGAAAATATTTATATATTTGTAACATCCATGCATAAAAGCATAAATTTGCTATAAAAGCGGGGGCTTATGACAGGGCATCTGCTCATTTTGATAATTATGAAATGAATCAACATCTGTTCCACACTGCACAATTTTTCAGCTGTATGCAGTCTGTTCCTAAGCTGAACTGGGAAAGTGTCTTCCTGATGGAGCAGTAATTCACGCTGCTCAGAGGAAGCTGCCCGTCAGGGACATGTTTATTATGTGCATTCATCATACAAATTGAAGGACAAGTGCAAAAAAAAAAAAAAACAGCATGAGATGTCTCTGGAACTGCAGAGAGCAGGGAAGACGTGATGAGAGATGCTTGTCTTTTGTTTTTATAGTTGTTGTTTTTCATATAGGTTGACTGGAGATGAGGCAGGAGCTCCCTATGATAAAGAATCTATGGCCATTATCCACTTAAACAACACAACGGTCATGTACCTAAAAGAAGTCACCAAATTTCTTGCCTTGGTGTGTTTCATCAGGGAAGAGAGTTTTGAGAGGAAAGGTAGGCTTTCCGGACATGGTGCAAACGTGTTTGGTGTGATTATTGTTTATATCTGCCTTTTTCCAGGGCTTGTTGTCAAATGCAGAAGTAGTCTCAAGTAACATTTTGGTGTCAATTATCAAAGTACAATTTTAAAATAGCTGTTTTCTCCAGCAGCAGTTTTCCATCATCTAGTTTTAAAATCGGTTTGTTTAATATTTTATATACCACTGTTCAAAAGTTTGGAGTTGGAAAGTTTTTTTTTTTATTATTATTATTATTATTATTAATACTTTCACTCAGTAAGGATGCATTGATTTGATCAAAACTGGCAGTTACAGTAAGACATTGTTACAGAAAAAAAAAACTATTTCAAATAAATGCTCTTCTTTCTATTGATCATCAAAGAATTCAGAAAAAACGCATCACTGTTGGTGTTTTCAACACTGAATAATAAATAATTAATGATTATTATTTTGATTAGAATCATGTGAAACAGAAGACAGGAGTAATGATGCTGACAATTCAGCTTTGTCATCAGAAATAAAATGCATTCTAAACTAAATTAAAATTAAAATGACTTCACAATACAGTTTTTAGTCCTCTGTATTTTTGATCAAATAAATGCAGCTTTGGTGAACATAAGTGACTTGAAAAACCTGAAGAAGCTCATAAATCCCAAAACTTTAACAGTAGTGTAAATCTACATGTGTTTAATAGAGTAAATATTTTTCCCTTGGCAATTGCTTTATGTAGCCAACACTTTATATGGTTTGTTCCTATACAGAAATTGGCTGAACAAATACAAAAGTAAAAAATGTGATATCTATAAGATTAACTATACTTTTTAATGCAAAATGTTAACTATTAACGATTCCCGCTAAAAATTCTCATGCAGCACATACAATAAAGACCTAAAGCTTTTGCCTACAAGCTGTTTTTAGCAATTACTGCTACACTACATTCATCTTAAATCGGTCAGAAAAGAACCTGCTGGTGTAAAGCGCCACTCACTTGAGAGAATGGGATAATTAGTGGAATCCTTGGGAGGCTAATGAAGATTGAAATATTCATGCTAGGAATTACTAAGGGGGTTAGGGAGAGTATCATGAGCAATCATGTTAGTCAGCGGGGAAAACAAGGCATTTTATAAAGGCGTAGATTTGCACTGGGTCCTTGGATGACATAAATGTTCTGCATCATAAAGCAATATATATTTTAGTCATATTTTCACACTATATTTAACTGAACTTATCAAAACTTTAACTCTATTATAAAAAGGTAAACCACTAGGGAAGCTGGTTCTTTATTTCGGTTTAAATTGAATATTATATCAGTTGAAGCGGTACTTTTTTGGTGGGGGATGAAAGCTAAATGACATATCTTGTTATGTGCGTCATAATCTTAATTCAAAGTGCATTTATGCAGTGATCCAATTTTGGAATGGGTCAGACAACTTTCCTGCCGCAAGCTAATTAGGATTGTCTTCGCTCACACAGGACTTATCGACTACAATTTCCACTGTTTCAAGAAAGCCATAGAGGAGGTGTTTGACGTGCGCTTGAAAGTGCAGAGGAGTCGGAAGCTTCTGAGCCAGAGGAGGTGGAGCAGGCAGACTGTGCCAAACGGGACTCAGGTGCCGCCTCACTGAAGAGCACTGAAAGCTCCCTGGCCTGTTAGAGTCACTCCAGGGTGAAGGCTTCACACAGACTACGCTTGTGCTTTGAATTTTCTTCAGGGCCATTTCTTGCTCTTCAGCAATCCAAAATGGTGATATAGATTCCGTTGTGCGTTAAATATCTTGCACAGCTAACTTAGCTGTCCATGCAAAGTTGTAAAGTAAGCAACTTTTTTGTTGTTTTCAATAATATTTTTTTACTCAATCAATCAACTGTGCTTCAGTTTCTGGCAAAATATATGGTAAAAGCCATTTCCAAAGTACAAGTGCAATGCTTTTGTCGTATTTTTACAGTAAGGCACAAACATCTCATTTAACTTCAAAATGCACTGTAGAACTAAAAAGAATTTTATATAAAAAAAAATGTATTGCTTAAAATTAAAAAATAATTCACCTCTTTAGTCCATAGTTATTTATTTTATTACCCCTGCAGAAGTATTTTATTTTTTTGCTTTGTCATTTATGGTTAAATAGCTATTCAGTTTCACATATTTTTTCTTTATTTACTTAAAATCGTAATTTAAGTTTGTCAGCAACATTTTCAGGGATTAATCGCATCCAAAATAAAAGTTTTTGTTATTATATATGAGTGTACTGTTTATAGTTTATATGTGTATATAAATGCACACATTTATGTATATATTTAAAAAAGTGTTATGTTTATAACACTTAAGAAAAAAGTGTTATGTTTATATATTAAACATATTTATTTATAATATAAATTATATGAATTTAAATATATACATGTTTATGTCATATTTTCTAAATATATACTGTATTTGTGTGTATATATATATATATGCAGTACACACAAATTATTAGAAGAAAAACTTTTATTTTGGATATGATTAATTGTTTGACAGCAGTACATGAAATATTTTGCACCAAACTAACTTAGCTGTCCATTTTTTTATGGTTTGCGAAGAATGCATTTTTCTTTTCTTTATTTTATAATATTTTTTTTACCTTTGAAAAATCTCCGCTAAAAGTTTGTCACGTTTAGAGCACAAACATTTCAGTTATCTTCTATATACATTGTAAAATAAGATTTATTTTTTAAATAAAAAAATAATTGCTTAACATGAAAAAAATATTATTATTATTTACCTCTGTATTTGATTTTTTGTATATTATTTGATCTCAATTTTGCTTTTGTTTTTTTATTTCCCTAAAAATGTAATTTAAGTGTGTCTGCAACATTAAGTTAACATACAAGCATATGATTGGTTGTTTTGCATAAACCAGTGGTTCTCAATCAAGGAGCTGGGACCCATAAGAGGGCCTCAGCAAACTTCTTAAAAGACTTAAAATTATTCAAATGAATTATTATTATAAAACAAATAATATTAATATTATAATTAAACAACTAATGCCATTTCATTATTTCCCCCCTCAATAACTATTGATAGTTTCTGTTTGCAAACAAAACATTTAATTAAAACATTTTTTCACAATTATAGCATAAATACTGGAGAAAAATATTGTATATAAAAATATGTTGGCCAATTCAAAAAGGTTGAGAACCACTGGCATATAAAGTATACATTTTATGCATAGAAATGTATGCTATTTTGCAGAATATTTATTTATATTGTTTAAAAAAAATGTAAGTGCTTTTGATAAAAAAAGCATCTTACTTTATCACTCACAGAATTTATTTCACTACCACTTAACTAACTTAATATTCAACGTAGTTCAGATTTCATTATGTCTTGTTGCCAAAATGATTCTTATTCTCACATTTAACCAAATGCAAGAAGTGTTGATTGACTCACAAACACTTTTCCCTTTCCAGGCCATCCTCACTTAGCTTTTACTCCCAAGGAACAATTAACTTCCTTGACATCACAGGAAGTACAAGGTCCCAGCTCCGCCCCAGTGCTGATATCATGTGACTGATTTTTAGCGGTTGGTGTGTGTTGCCAGGGGTTTAATGCATGTGCAGTGGAAGTGTTAGAGCACCAGCACTAATCCCAGGGAATACCTTTGCTTTGGCAATGAAGGCTGATGGGTAAATCTCATGAGGTCAGAGCCGCTTACGCAAGAGCTGCTCCACTCTGGATGGACAGTAAATCATCTGTAGTGAAACTACAATGTGTTATGTAAGACAGTTCATGTTTAGTATTATAATCTCTATCAGCGGGCCAAACACTATTTACTCTGCAAGAGCTGGGATGCATCTGTGACTGAGGGCTTTTCCTTTTGTGCTCATCTGTTGTTAAGGCACATGATCGAAAAGTGAAGAACTTGAACTTGAAGCCCTCTGTCTTATTGCGAATAAATTATAATTTAATTTAATAGCGTTCTGTTGCCATGTCAAACTGAGTGTAATTGAAATCTATCAGACGTAGTTCTCAGTCACAACTAGTCAGCTGCTATAGTGAACGTACCAATCAGAAGCTGTCATACAGGATTAGATTACTTCATGACTTAAGCTGTCGCTCCACATTAAGAAAAGGCTTTATGGGCTCTTCACAAGGTCTTCATTGATTGGGTGAAAAGAGAGCAGTCTTCATGTGAACTCATGATGTCATGAAGTACACATCAGACACATGTCAAGTTACCCAGATACTTCTGCTCTCACTTATCCTAGTACACATACACAACTGATGGATTTTCAATGTATATTTAAGATGCCTAGCTTACTTTTTGTATTGCTTTTTATTGTGCAAACATTATTTTAACAAGATTTTTTTTGTTTTGTAAAACTTTACAATAATTGTTCATTTGTTAAAGGAACAGGTCATACATTTTTTTTATTTACTCACCCTCGGGCCATCCAAGATGTAGATGAGTTTATTTCTTCATCGGAACGGATTTGGAAAAATGTAGCTTTACATCACTTGCTAACCAATGGATCCTCTGCAGTGAATGGGTGCCGTCAGAATGAGAGTCTAACCAGCTGATAAAAACATCACAATAATCCACAAGTAATTCACACCACTCCGGTCTGTCAATTAATTTCTTGTGAAGTCAAAAGTTGCATGTTTAAATTACATCAAGACATTTTTAACTTCAAATTGGTTAAAATATTAGTCCTTGCTTTCTCCAGTGAAAAAGTAATCTGGTCTTAATCAGGAGAGAAATACGCACAGATCAAGCACTGTTTACAAGCAAAAAGAAGTCTAAAACATTTCTTAACAAATATGCTGGTGGATTATAATGAGAGAGGACGATGAGAGATGAACTGTTTCACTGGTGTAAGTGGTATAATGAATTATAGACCAAATTATTTTAACCAGAAGTGAGGGGTTAAAAATAAAAAGTTTAAATGCTGAGTTTCTTTTTCGACTTTTCGCTGCACAATACATTAATTGATGGACTGGAGTCGTGTGGATTTCTTTTGGATTGTGTATTTTTAAAAGATGTTTGAACTCTTATTCTGACGGCACCCATTCACTGCAGAGGATCAATTAGTGAGCAATTGACATCATGCTAGATTTCCCCATTCAAGGAAATCACAAGGCTTTATTGTATCGAACAATAATATGCAATTAAAATATAAATAAACATTAAATGATATTCCTAACACTTTGAATGTCCCAAGCTCTATCTAGGTATATATTTCTTTCTTAGAAAACCACTTGCACAATCTTAACAAACTTATTTTTAAGTTGATTTGAGTTTCAGATTTTAGGTGAAAGGCAGAGAGAGCAGATATGGCTCAGGAGATGATCTGAAGTCCAGAAGAAGTCTCTTCAGTTTGAACCTCTCTTAAAAGTAATCTTTGTTGTTGCGTAACTTTTGGCCCTGATCACCAGTCCCAGATTCTTTGACGAGCGAGGACAGCCCAGCATCCAGCCTGTGTTCCTCTGACCTCGCTATTTCCCCAACCGAATGAAAAAGTTGGAGGAAAAACAGCAGATCTGACTTGTGAATTTACCTCCCGCTGACACATGAATATGCAGCCTGAATATTATTACTGACAATTCAGAAGTGCATCATTAAAGATAACTTATAATTTAGGCTCACAGCATTCAGCAAATCTAAGAACCATTTCAATTTTTCAGGAACCGAGACAAACATTCAATTTAATGATAAATTAACAATTTAACAATTTAATCATATTTTTTTGTGACCTATTTTCGAGCTTCAATTGCCACAATTTGTTTGCAACCCTACAAAAAGGAGGTGAATGCCGCACTAAAAAACAGTGCAATAATGATTTTTTAATGTGATGAAAAAACTTTAAAAGGTTTATGTACATTTTAAATTACATTTTTATTTTCCCTTGTATTGGCAATGATAACAACAGGCCTCTTTTTTACTTCAGATTGCATATGTTTAATGCCTTAAAGTTAAATGATAACAGATGTTTTATTTTTTTATTCTCTTTAGTTAGGCTGCATGTCACATGTTTCTGGAGTTCAGGATAAATATCAGAACAGTAATCATTCATGTGGCACAAATAACAAGCTCAGATGTCACGTGGGCTTTTCTTCTGTAAATCGTTACAAATAGCACATCCTATCAAAGATTGCTTGCCTGTATTCAACCTTCAATACTGAACAATTTTTTGATGTTTATCACCTTGGAACTGTTTTTTTTAGGCAACGTTATAAAGCTCACATAAAAACGTATGTCCAGATTTCTGCACATAAAATGTTCTCTAAACCTACAATAAGTGTCCTTGGCTCTGTAAATTGCAGCAGCGGTCTTAGTAAAACACTTTGCAGAGTTATAGATTTTTTATTATTTCAGATTTTTTATTAATATTGGGAATTTCAAACGTTTGAATGCACTATTCACTCTAAAAAATATCTGCATTACATTTATTCATGCAACTGAGCAAGCAGCAAGTCTAAGATTGCCTATAATTAAGCAGTGCTTGCTGGTGTGATTACCTTCACGTAAATATTTTCATAATAAATATATAATCTCAATATACTGGACTTCAATGTACTTTAAAACTGACTGTTTGCTTGACTTGATTTGGAAGTTATCATGAATTGATAATTAACCATAGTATTCATTAATAGTTTCAGAACTGGTATATCTTTGGTCTTCGTTGGATTATGCTGAGCTTGCAGGCATTTCCCACATATTTAATATCTATTATCGCTCCAATGTTTGATTTGTGATTAGAATAATCTTTGAGGCAAGGACCTTTTATGTTGTGAGAATCGTGACATTCAAATATTTTTGTATAATTGACTGATGTGCCAGTCAACTGATTTTCTACAGGGATACTTTCATATCTCTTTTATCTTAAGGTCTTTTTTCCCCATATAAAATAATTTCACCTCAAATCAATATTTTATGTCGCTCATTTATTTACTGTATTTCAAGTATGAGAAGTCATAGCAAAATGAATATTACAATAATTTTTCATGGCTCTCTGGAATTTATGATTCTGATTAGCTGAAGGCAATCAAATATTTTTACATAACTGACTGTTGACTAAGTCAACTGATTGTCTGTATAGCAAATTTCATATCTCTGATCACCCTATGGCCTTTCTTACATAATAAAATAATTTCAACTCAAATCAATTTTCCATGTAATTTATTTATATCTACTTTATTTCAAGTCTGTGAAAACGGCAAAATGTATATTATAATAGCTTACATGGCTCTGGAATACAGTCCCCACCACTTATATAAAGCGGCTGTGAAAATAAATCTGCATCGCTGTTCTTTTTGATCTTTCATTTAAAAAAATTCACAAAAATTCTAACCTTACATTAACTAAAACAATTAAAAGTGGGGAGAAAATCTCATTATGAAATAAATGTTTTTCTCCAATGCATGTTGGCTACAATTATTGGCACCCCTTGAAATTCTTATGAGTAAAATATCTCTGAAGTATATTTTCATTCATATTGACATTTTTTAGCACACCAGGGTGACTAGAAGCATGAAATTGTCCAGCGATGACTTCCTGTTCAACATTATTATAAATATGAGCAACACAAAGGACAAATTATTTTAATCATCCATTACAAGGGGTAAAACCAAAGAATATAGTTCTGATGTGGCTGCAAGAAAAGAGCTAAAGCATTGAAAATCTCCATTTCCACCATCAGGGCGATAATTAAGAGGTTGCAATCAACTAAAGATATCACAAATTTGCCTGGAAGAGGACATGTGTCTATATCAGTGAGGAGGAGAGTTGGAGTGGCCAATGACACTCTTCAGAAAATTGCAGAGATTAGTTCAATCTTGGAGTTAGAAAGCCTATAAGAAAAATCAAACAGCCCATACATCACCACATGTTGTTCGGAGAAAAATTCTCCTCACTCATCCAAAAACAAACTCCAGTATATTCAGTTGCCAGACATGATTTGAACTTCAAATGGCACTGGCTTCTATAGTCAGATGAAACTTAAAAAAAGAGCTTTTTGGCAGCAAACCCACCAGATGGGTTTAGTACAAACAAGGATAAAAAGTACCCCATGCCCACTGTTAAATACACTGCTGGATCTTTAATGTTGTGGGCCTGTTTTTCTGCCAGAGGTCCTGGACATCTTGTTCAGAAGCATGGCATCATGGATTCTATCAACAGATAAAAAATCTAAACCTGACTGCCTCTGTTAGAAATGGAATAATGAATTGAGTGAACTGAAGAGGGGACACACCAACATGGAGCTGTGAATCTGAAGGATCTGGAGAGATTCTGGGTATAAAGGAATGGTCTCTGATCTCTTAGCAGGTGTTCTTCAACTTATTCGGGCATTATAGGAGAAAAGACAGAGCTGTTATCTTAGGAAAAGGATGTTGCAATAATTAGGTGCCAAAAATTGTGGCCAAGATGAACTAGAGAAAGCATTTATTTTACAACGATATTTCACCCCACTTTCAATTGGTGTACTTCAATGATAGGTTAGAATTTTGTGGATTTTTTGAATGAAAAATCAAAAAGATAAACAATGCAGATTTATTTCCACAGCTGCCTTCACTCATATTTACCAAGAGTTACAATATTAGTGGAGGGCACATGACTCTTACTGGCTAATAGTGATATTCACATGTGTTTGGCATAATTGACAATTGTCCAAAGCAACTGATTTTCTACACAGCAAATTCCATATCTCTTGTCACCTTATGGTCTTTTATCTCACATCATAAATCCATAATCCATATTTAATTTTACTTATTTATACAGTCAAAATAATCAATAGTCAATAAAATCATGGCATTCAAATATTTTTGCATAATTGACTATTTTCCCATGCAGGAAAATGATTTTCTATATAGCCCTTTCATTAATTTTACATATTGAAATATATGAAACTCAATAATTTAAATCACTATATCTTGTTTGTTTGTTTTTTTTTGTAATATGCTAAGTAGCCATTTAATAAATGGAATAATGCTTTGCTGTACATTATCTTTATGTTATGATTTAAAGATTAACACCTTAAATATCATTTCTGCACATATATTCTTTCATCATATCTCAATGTAAATTTCGGATGGCATTGTTTCCATTGAGTCTTGCCGTTGCAGTTGATCAGTATAAAGTACGATGAATCAAAATACGAAGAAAAAGACACAACATGGTTGTCACTCTCCTTTTACTATTTAAATCTGTAAGAGAGATGCATGCAACATTAGTCCGCAATTTGAGGTTTCCAGCAGTTTGAATGGCGAGAATGATTCCAGCACCCATCATCAAGGGAGGAGATGAAATTTAATGAAAAAGAGCCCTACAGTGCTTTGCTCCACACTTCAAAAGATCTCGCCTGTCTGCATGAGCGCTAACCTCCAATCAGAGTCACTCAGATTGCCAATCTTTGTCACTTGGCTGTTAGCGCAGAACCAGTGAGGCAGCGCACATTTGGACACAGTTAGGGCAAGATATCATGAGGTTGACACGGCACGTTTGGAAAGCCTCCTACATGCCATCAATCACATCCTTACAAAAAGGTCCAAGGACAGCTTTGTTTACATTTCCAATTTAATTTCCCCGTTTTGATTTGTAAACACTGCAGCACAAAAGCCCTGGCTGTGCAGGGGACAGATTTATCCCTTTAATATGAGAGGCCTGACAAACTTTTACATAACGGGTCCTTTATTGACACACTGGCGATGCTCCAGCTCAGTGGCAGGCATCAAGTGGATACGGAGCAGGGGTGTGGCAGCACGGAATTGCTGTGAAATCCCAGATAAGCTGAGTTTCAGTGGCAGTAGAGCCAGAGCCGAGTGAGTGGGAGGACAAATGCCTGAAAAAAAGAGCCTCACCATCTGCTGCTGCGACAGTGGCACGAAGGCAGACTTTCAGGCAAGCCCCTGCTGGAGATCACCACTCTCCCAAACCCCCCCAAAAAAAGACAGGGGTTTGTGAAATCTTAATGAGACTGAAAAGAGTTCAGTTGCATTAGATAACAAAATAGACTTCTTTTTTTTTTTTTTTTAGCAACTGGTGTCAAAGTTGTTTCCACCACAAGTTCTTTTTGTGAGATGGCTTATATCTCGATGCCATTTGGTTTGATATGAGATATGTAAATAATGCTTTACAATGAGATTCCGTTTGTTATTGGTGAGCTACCTTAACATGAACTACTAAAGAAAAATACTTCCAAAGCATTGATTAAAGGAGCAATTCACCCCAGAAATGAAAATTTGATGAAAATGTATTCACCCTCAGGCTGTTCAAGATGTACAGTAGATGAGTTATTTAGCATTACATCACTCAGAATGAGACTCAGAACAGCTGATAAAACAATAATCCACAAATAAGCCATCAATTGTGTCTTTCGGAAGCAAAAAGCTGTGTCTTCGGAATGTAAGTACTGTTTAGCAAATGCATTGCTTCTTGCTCGATGCATTAACTAACATTAAGAAATAATACCTTATTGTACTGCATAATTGCACCAAATACTCTATGGTGTATTGACATTATGCATGTTTATTTACATGTCATTATAACAACATTTGTCATTCCTAAACTGCATCATTACCATTCATAGAGAAACATTTGGAATTGCGGCCATTACTCAGAGGATGCAGTTTGTCTTGTTGTGGATGCAAAAAGCATGCAAATTAACAAAAGAAAATCCAGCAGTATTACTGTAGGGTGCCAGTCATGGCACACTGCCTTCTGTCTGATGTTCTCTCAACAGGAAATAAATTACAAATGGAAAGAAACAGAGAGAAAAGACGCTGGCTGCCATTGTTTGAATCTTTTTCATTCTCTGGGTTGTTCCTGTCAGAGCTTATATCATTAAATAAAGACTGGAAGAAGAACAATTCATAGAACGGTTTATATAATGTTTATGATATTCAAAAGACATTTTTAAGCAATCGAAACCAAGAGACTGAATATCATATCAGTAGATTTTCAGAAGTTGTGTAGTCATTCTGCATGTTATAAAAAAATATTCATCATTTTGGTGCATTTAACTTGGCACAATAACTTCTTCCCAATATAGCTGTTATGTTGTATCCTAAAATCCGGAACAGACTAAGCTTTGTCAAGCCATGGGTTCCCTTGGGATTGTCTTAGGTATTTTTAGAATGGTGGTTTGGATTTGTGAGTAAAAAGGTCTGTGGTTAACATTACTTGATAAAACTTTTTTATGTAAGTTTCTAACAAGTTGATAAATAAGGACTAGATCTATCAAAGGGAATTATAAATCCTTATCCACCTTATTTGTTACAAGTAGGCCTATAACTAGAAGAAGTGTGCAGTAAACAGTAAAACTATTTGCGCTACAGACCAGTGTGTTTAGAAATACGACAATACATTTTAATTTTATGATAAGTAATGCCAGTATTCATAAAGAGCTGTTTTGTGCAGCTAAAATAACTGTAACCGAAGCCCATTTTTTTATCTCATTTTTTTTATTTTAAACTTTTTATCTCACAATTCTGACTTTTTTTCACAGAATTGGGAGATATAAATTTGCAATTGCGAGTTATAAAGTCAGAATTTGAAATATTAAAGTCACAATTACGAGATAAAAGCTCACAATTCTGACTTTTCTCAGAATTGCATTATGTAAAGATTGATTCATTGAACTTGTAAATAAAGATAGCATCAGTTAATAAAATTTTACAAATAAAATACTATTTTGTCTTTTTACTTCAAAATATCACGTTTAATTCAATAAGCTACTTGAGGTTTCATTTTTATTAATTTTACTTAAATACATAAGTAAATTCAAATGGAACTGCCTAGGTAGAAATTAAAGTTAAAACTCATAAGTATATTTTACTTAGAACCATTTGTTTTGTTTACAAGGATTCTTTAAGTAAATATCAAAGTTATGATCCCATATTTCCCATCATGCAATTGAGCAAGAAAAATTAAAAATGTACACTGTTTTATGGTTGCTTTAGTTGTTTATTTCAGTTGGTGTTTGTTTTAGTAACATACTGTTTTGTGACACCTGGAGTTTATTTTCTATTCAAAATGACCCATTCATACTCAAACACTATTCACTGATTGTTACCGTCATTGTGTGTGGTGTAAGTATCGAGGTCTCTGTTCTTGGCTATTCATTTTACTGAGTGGGCATATTATCTTAAAAGGATAACAGTCTCTTGCTTACTTGCATGTTTGGAAGTGAACCAAATGCTTTAATAGCATGGTGGTTAACCAGTGTTACCTTGTTAAAGTAAATTGCATGAACATTCGGATTTTATTAAAATTAATGGTTAAGATTTACTTAAAATATGTGAGTGCAAAATTTGCAAAAGAAAGAAAAATTTGTACATTTTTTACAGTGATAAGCATTACACAATGTAAATTTTACAAACAAAGAGTCAACAAAATTAACTCATTTCCAAGTAAACTTAACTTAAGAATGTCTAATTAAACCTACTAATAATTATGTTTAGGGTTTTACTTGGCAAATGTTTGTAAATTTACCAGCCTTTTCTGATTGAAAACCTTTCCAAGCTTTTTTCAAGTAAATCCTACTTCACATTTTTTACAGTGTATAAACTCAAAATTGCGAGTTATAAAGTCAGAATTGCGTGATATAACATAAAAAAGAAAGTCAGAATTTTTAGATGAATAGTTACAATTACCTTATTGCCTAATTACCTTATTACCTTTTTGTTTTACGGTAGTAAAATAGGCGGGTAAATGTCACGCGTATGTAATACATAGTAGCCTACTGTAAACAAAAATATTAACAGTAAAATCGGAGCTGTATCAAACTGCATTGCATTGAACCCACGAGAATTATGTGGAATAGCGTCGAGAATGTTTTGGCATTTAGCGGATCCATTTCACTCGTGGATTAGATTTGAAAGCATGCATAGTTTCCAATGCAGAGCTTTTTCAGGTCATATCCTCCTGAGACCTAGCCCATTGACTTATGTCCACTGTAGTGGACATTTGAGTTTCATCCCTCTCCTTGGAATCTTTTGTGCAAGTTTCTTAATTCCTGCTGTACTGTACAGAGGACATCCTGGGCTTTTCAGTGATATGTTATTTGATTGGCTGGGAGGCCGGGAACCCCCTCAATCTTTCAATCCAAAATGGACGGCATAGGAACAAGCACATTTTATGGAAAGATAAAAGGTGAGTAAAATATTGTTTGTCTATGGTTTTGTTACTATGATAATCATATATTTTCTTGTTCATTAAGGTGTTAGGAATCATATATTTAGTTCTGATAGCAAATACATTATTTATCTTTTCAAAAATTTGCCATTTTATGAATGTCAATTATAGTGGACATCAGGACTATCTTCATGTAAATAATGACTCCACATTGTTATAGGAAACAGAACTGAAGCAGAAAGAATTCTTTACAAAATAGTCGAGGGAGATTCAGATTTAGAGTTGTCAGATGACGAGAGAGATGAGGATGAGTTTCAACCAGTGAGAGAAGACAGTGATGAAGAATACTGTCAATAAAGTGCATACTGTAAATTATGTTCATAGTTCTGCCTATAGTGTACAAACACTTTTACATAGCCCATCTGTATAGTATGTTCATAGTACACCTATCTGTATATCGTGCTTATAGTATTTAATATCTGTTATTATTTATTATTTATAATTTATTATTCTTTTTTTCCTTCATATCAGATTTGCACCTGTGTTACCTGGGCTTCCTGTGTGTCAAGATGACCTTACAACACGTGCAGACTGGAGTCCAGTTGAATATTTTTCACAGTACATTGACAACAAGGTCTTTGAAGATTTGGCAACATACACAAATCAAAGATAGCTGCAAAGCAAAGGAGTGTGTATGAACACTTCGCCTCAAAAAATTTAAGTCTTTGGCATTTCAGTTCACAAGGCCAGCCTTGGCTATCCCAGAATTAAAATGTTTTGGGCCAAAAGAACTAAAGTGCCAGTCATAAGTAGCAAAATGTCTAGGGATAGATTCTTCAGGATAAGAAACTCCCTCAAGATTGTCATTGACCTGGCTATAACAGAGGAAACAAAGATTTTACCCTATAATAAAAGGATACGGACATAACAAAGTGTTAAGCTTTAATAGTAAAGATATACTTGCAAAATGTAAGGAAAAGGATTCAAGAATGATAAATGTGTCTATTGTATAATCAAAATGTCTGTATTCTTGGATAATAGTCAATTTACAGCCCAAAATGTATGAATTCTTAGTTAAAAAACTTTATAATCTGCTAAAGTTTGTATCTACCAAATGTGTTTGTTTTCGTACTCAAATGATCCTGTTGTCCACTACAGTGGACATGCTGTAAAACAAAAATAAAAAATAAAAATAAAAATGTCTAAATTGTAGGATGTTTTTTTAACCCTAAACAGGTATGGAATCACAAAAAAATATTATTAGGAAAAAAAATATTTTCCTTGGTTCTCAGGAGGATATGTTTCTTTCTAATCCGTCTTTTGCTCCAACCGTACACACAGCTGTGGGAAACGCGCGTATGCCCACCGCTGATGCCATGTGGTCAAAGCAGCTGTGCAGCTGATAACCAGTAACAGGCAGAAGACGCCGCGCGAGGCTGCAGCAGGCGTCGCGTCGCGCCGCGCTGATATTTAAACCATCCACACATCGCGAATGCCAGAGATGCGAGTTGTAGCGGTTTCTGCGCTGGGAACAGAAAGATGCTGCCTTTCCCGAGCCGACGCGTTCACGGATTAAGCTGGATTTCAGGGACACACCTGTAGATTTTTCACATGCTCTGCATAATGCCTGATCTGAGACAGTTCCTGATTTTAGTGCTCTTCCTGGGCTCGTTTGGAGAATGCCGGAGTAAACACAGCACGAGAGAGAGGAGGTGGACAGGAGCTGTGGAAACTCAGAAGCATGGGACGTAAGTGGCAATTCAGTCTTTGACAGCTGAACTTGGATTGACATACCATGCTGCTGATAATGTGGATTCACAAAAGATTATGAAAAAGATGCTGATGTTGATGCCTATTTTGGTGATGATGAATAGCAATTATCACATTGAAGAAGACTAAAGATTTCTGTCAACAAGTAGCCTACACATAACATCTTTATTTCCATCTAATAAACTGAGGTTTCAACTGGATTTTCTTCATCGATGAACTTATCACTGCAAAGACCTAATAAGGCAGTGATTCAACTTAAGGGCTAGTGGTTATCTGCAATACAGATATTTACAGAGCAGAGTTGCAGATATTATACAGTGTATAGCAACGGAGATATTATTACAAAATTGTAGAAATTAACCCTAGAATGTATGTGTAGGGGTGGCACTTTTTGCTTTACTTGTGGTCTTTTCATCTGAAAATTCAGGAATGGCTCAATTAAAGGGATAATTCACCCAAAAATAAATATTTAATGTTTATCTGCTTACCCCCAGGGAATCCAAGATGTAGGTGGCTTTGTTTCTTCAGTAGAACACAAACAAAGATTTTTAACACAAACCGTTGCAGACTCAGTCTTATAATGGAGGTGAATGGGAATCACAGCTAAAACATACAATAAAAAAAAACATATAGAAACAAAACCAAATTAAACCCTGCAGCTTGTGACGATACATTGATGTGTAAAGACATAAAACAATCGGTCTGTTGAAGAAACTGAACAGTATTTATATTGTTTTTACCTCTGATTCATGCAGTGTCCAAACTGTTAGAGTTCTCAGCAGCAGGCGTGTGAGGCGTCGTCTTCTTCTTCTTGCTTTACGCCAGAACGCAGACTTATAAGTGCATTACTGCCACATATCTCTCAAGTGGACCATTGACACTACTAATTGAGATTGTAGATAGAGTGTCAATGGTCCATTTGAGAAATAGCCGTGATTTCCATCCACTTACATTATATGACTGACGGTTTGTTAAAAATCTTTGTTTGTGTGCTACTGAAGAAACAAAGTCACCTACCCACCTTGAATGGCCTGTGGGTAAGCAGATAAACATCAAATTTACATTTTTGAACTATCCCTTTAAGTCTGAATTTTTATTCAAATGTTTGTTTTTTTTAGTAACAAAACAAGTAGTGTTATATAGTGTATCCATATATTTCTGTGCATATTTACCACATATATGAATTTTATGAGGGAAAGGTAGCATTGCATTTTAGGGTTAAATGGAAACTTATTTAAAAAAACATCAAGAAATTCATTACAAATGTACAACAGTTCTGTCAATCGATCAAGTGGTCAGTTAGCCAATTCTCCTTAAGGTCAAAAATCATTTGCACCATAAAATATATATTTTTTAAGTTGTAAATAAATGAAGGATATTTGCAGTATATTACTATTTATTTATTTTTACTTACTTTTTTGTATCTTTAATTAAATTAAATTAAAAGTAATTGTTTGTGAAATTTATTGGCCATTTTTAAGTGAAATTTGTTTCATACAAAATTTTCATTGTATCGGTTCTATATTGGTCTGTTATTTTTTAAAAGCATTTGATGACAATGCATCTGAGAAATGTGTTCAGAGATGACAGTGCCGCACATAAGAGCTGAGGTGATGGTGTGAACTCATTCATTGATGTTTTTCGCAGACTCATTTTTCGACCACCTTCATTAGCCTGATTTCTATATGACAGCAGAGTGCCATAAATGAGGCCGTGGGCCAGGGCGCAATTAACGTGACCCAGACAGATGATACCGCCACTGAACCGAACATGCATCACTGGTGTGCTCGAACTGGTACTTTTTACTCAGACAAACATTTCGCCCATCTGCCAAGGACAGTACGTTGGCACAAAGCTGTCCTGACAAACAGCTGACAAGGGTACAGCTCCATGGGTCTATCAAATTAAAACAAACAAACAATCTGCAGAATTAAAATGTTGTTAGAGTACAAATTTACATGAGAAAATCCAGCAGTAGTGCTGCAGACAGGGTGCCAGTCATGGCAAGCTGCCTTCTGTCTCATATTCACAACAGGAATTAAATTACAAATGGCAAGAAGCTGAGAGGAACGATGCAGTCTACTTCTAACTGGATACTTATTGAGTCACTGTCAGTGATTATGTTGTCACATAAAGAGTTAATTATGTACATTGTTTGACTAGAACCATCACAGTTCATGAATCCAGTGTTCAGTGCTCATCTAAGCATCTGTCGATAAGATCTCCTGTAATTAGAAAGCGATCCGGCTGCTGCAGCTAGTTCACCACTGCCTTAACAATTTGTTGATACAAGTGCCAAGCATGATCTTAATCCATCATTACACTTTTGCGGCTGCATTTTCACAGAAATTATGTAAACGCCATTGACTTTGAGGGTTTATACTGAATTTTTCATGTAACCGCTGGTAGATTCCACAAAACAATAGTGCACATTGTCTAAATTTGTGATATAAGAGGCTGATCTAAGTTTTTTTGGGACTTTGAAACCCGCAGCTCCCTGGCAAAGAAGCCACCGGATGTGACAAAATCACGGCGACTGAAAACAGAGCAGCTGTTGAAAGTGGACGACCATGACTTCACCATGAGGCCCGCGTTTGGAGGTTAGTTCATCATACTTCTGTCTCGCGAATAGGGCTGCACGATTATGACAAAAATCATAATTGTTGATTATTCCCTTGAAATTATAATTGCAAATACTAATTACAATATCACAATTTACATTGTATGATTTTAATAGTGTTATACTAAAACTAAAATTAAAACAATGGAAAGACCCTTAAGATAACGTAGGAAAAAAAGCATGTTAAGCACACACAATAACATTAGTGGACGAAATATCGCCGCTTTGAAGGATTAAATAATTGTGGCTTCCATAATTGTCAAAATAAGCCACAACCTCACTCTCGAGCCTATTTTTTTTTTAAGTCTTCAAAGATATCATGTATAGTAAGCATAATGTTAAAGGTTTAATGTTAACATCCTCTGAAGATTAGTAAAAAATAAGGCAAATGTTCTTAGCAAGAGTCTAAAAAAAGACATAACTCCTGTTGACAAAGGTTATAAACTGCTTTTATGATGTCTTCACTCCATTAGTTACTTAAGCCACAATTTTTTTTAGTTGCATTGTTTTGATCTCATGTACAGATTGCACATATTTAGTATGCACAGTTTGAGAACATTCAGGTCAGTTATTTTTCCAGCAGGCTTTAAATCTACATTGGCTCCCTCTAGAGGGGTAAACAGCCTCACTATTAAGCACAGTTGTGGCCTGTAATTAAGACTGGGATTTCATATGTTTTGAAAATTGGAGTTAACAGTATAATGTGCATTTTTATAGGCAGGTGAATTTAGCCCATTATTATTTGATATTAAGGAGGTTATATGATGTTGCTAAAAAGAACATTATTTTGGGTATTTGGAGTAATGAAATGTGTTTATGCGGTTTAAGGTAAAAAAAACAACAACATTATTTTCCACGTACTGCACATTACTGTTTCTCCTCTATGCCTAGCCTTTCTGAAACGCGTCGTTTTTTTTGTACAAAGTTCATCATTTTGAAAAGCGAGGTGTGCTCTGATTGGCCTTCTATATTCTAGTCGTAACCTCTTTTGGAAGACCAAACAAAGTATTTTTGCTTTCACAACAAAACACGCAGCATCTTTACAATATGGCGGTCTCAGCAGCAATAAAGTTACGCCTTCTTCTTTGCCTGAACATTTGGGTGGCGTTATGCAAATCTTTCCACATCGTGATGTAGACATGTGGGGGCGTGTTTAAACGAGGCATTTTAGGAGAACCTGGACGAGTCTAAACTTTTATTAAGAATATCTCTTTGGGTTTGAGACTTTAGTCTTTGTGATTTTAGGGATCTTATCTATTCACAAACAGCTTGTGACACTCCAATGAGAAAGGAAAAACTTGAAATCACATCATATGGAGCATTGTGTAGCATTTTCTCCAAACAATTATTTGCATAGACTTTTAAATTAATCAAATATGAAGTTTTAGAAAAAGTCTGAAACCAAATCAGTTTTTTTTTTAACTGGAAAACTATTTCTAGATCGCTAATCAAAGACAGTCTATTTTGTGTCATTGATCATGTGATTCTCTGTACAGATAATCATAAGTTTTTGCTTCCATTGAAGCACAAGTGGAGAACATAATCATGAGGTTTTACGCAAATGTGGAGTTTGTGGAGTTCAAGAGCTGCTGTCATTAAAGCAAAGGGCAGAAACCAATTACTTTCTGAAATTCATGCTTTTTTTCATGTAAATATTCCACTTGAATTGCTATGGTGATAATATAATTGCTCTTTTATTTCATGTTAAGAATAATAATGGATGTTTTTTTTTTTTGAATAAGCCAGCATGCTTTGAAAAACCTTGATTTAACATGCTTCCTTTACAAAGCAATACCTTATTTAACTCGCTCAGATCAATTGCATTGAAACTTTTTTAAGCTTTTAGCTCAGCAGATTGTACTCTTTACTCAAGCTTTTTACAGGAGTTTTAATGAGAATGTCACTGTTAGGAGAGTAAACAATCAATCAGATCACATAGAAACAGCTGGATATGTGTGTGCAGACTGATCCTCTGGGAAGAAGAGATTATCAAATAGGAATAATTTACCCCAAAAAATGCAAATTGACATGATTAATTCACTCTCGTTTAATTTATAATCTATATACTGTGATATTTTCAGTGATATCAGTGATAGTAATTTTATCATAGTAATACGATACAGACACGTTCAGAGTAAAAATGGCATGTCAAAAAGAAAAATGTTTGTGTGTACAAACATAACCTGCCATTTTTTATATGCAAGAATGTAATATTATTAAGGATTTATGACTTCTTATGGCTTCAGAAGACTTATATGATGCTTTTTATTTTTATTGGTTTTATTTTAAGTTTTTGTTGTTTTTTGGGGTCATTATGAACTGTCACTGCAATGGTGTAAAGATTCATAAACTCTTCCTTTTGTGATCCATGGACAAAAATAAGCATTAGGGTTTGGAATGAAGAAGGTGGGTAAATTATGTCAGAATTGTAAAAAATTATCTATTCCTTTAAACCAGAGACTTTTCTACCATTGCTAGAATTGTATTAACCCTTTAACTGCCGCTCGACCAAATGGTTGAGCACATTTTGAGTCACTATATTTTATTGAGAGGAGTACCTAACTTAATTCAAGCTGATTGAGCCATCTCTACCATCTGGTAGAGGTATGTTAAGCCAAAAAAAATCAACAGCATTTGTCACAACACTTCTTCTTTGATGGATGTCAGAGAGAAAGAAATCACTCCTGCCATGTAAACTGTTTTTGGTGAAATTTTGCAAGGTAAGCATATTTTTTTGACATATTACACTGTAAGAGCCCTAACTTTACAAAATTATTTTACTTGGTGCCATGAAAAAACTTTTGTATGTTTTCAATAATTTTTCAAAAACGTGCTCAACCAAATGGTTGATTTGTCACTTTATGGTAAACGTAGAAAAGCTAAGCAAATGTTTTAAAAATTATGGGACGTGTTGGGAAAAAAATACATTGAGTGTGGTAACTAATGACATAAGGAGATAAGAAATGCAAACAAAAAATGCTTTTTTTTTTTGGTGGGGCAGTTAAAGGGTTAAAGGATGATATAAGGGGAAGCTCAAGACTTCTCTTTAAGTGTACAACACTTAAAAGTTTATGCAGTAAAGGCTAAGAACTAAAGACAATTCTCCTACTAGTCCATAGTCCCCCTATTCTTTTTTTAATAATGTGTTCCTATATAGGGCAAAGAAAAAAACACTCCCGTGTTTGATGCTGTTCCCCCTCTGAATAGAGTATCTAAAAAGTCAGTCATTTGGATGCTCTGACTCTGCATACGTTTGGGAATTACTCTTTGTTCAGCAGGGGGTCACAGCAAAGGGAATGGAAATAGCCCAAACATATTCAAGCCCTCAGACACATACACAGATCTGTCAGCTCTGACAGTGATGCATTGTTGCATCTGCTTGACAGTGAAAACCTCACTGCTAGTTCAAAACATGATGTAATGAGTTCACAACTGTCATCCAGTGTCATTGATTTCATAGTGTCATAGATTTTCACCATGGGATTAAAGGCCACTTTCATTTGCTTTTCTTCCAAAACACAAAATAGCAATCAATCAATCAGTCAAAAAAAGAAGTCATTTTAAAATTATATATTTTTTATTTTATTCAAGGTAATTCAGTTTTTCAGTAAATGTCAAATAAGCGAAAGGATATTTTCGGGTGTAAAATACTTCCTACAGTGAGCTTCTAAAAGCTGACCATGAAGAATTAAAAAAAAAAAAAATGCACCTGATTCAGATAATCAACTCATACCGTATGTGCCAGACTGTACTGAATCCAAAATTACAGAGAAACTCTTTTTAAAACACTGAAAAGGTTATAAAATACCACTGATTATAAAGAAGTTGGTTCAGAACAAGAGGCTATTTTGCATGTAGTCATTTCTCAAAAATATCTTGCAGAAATATCACAGAAATTGTTGCTCTGTCAATATTTAGTCATTTAAAAAAAATATTTTATAATGTAGATTTTATAAACATTATAACTTACTTTATAATAATAATAATTATTATTTTAAGGTAATTAAGTCACGTTTTTTCAGTAAATGTCAAATCATTTAAAGAATTCCGGGCTTGAAGGGATAGTTCACCCCAAAATGAAAATTCTGCCATTAATTACTTGCCCTCATTCTATTCCCAGCTCATAAGACATTTGTTCATCTTAGGAACACAAATTAAGATGTTTTTGATGAAATCTGAGAGCATTTTTCTGCATAGACAGCAATGCAACACATTCTAGTCCCAGAAAGGTAAGGACATTGCTAAAATAGTCCATGTTACATCAGTGGTTCAACTGTAATTGTATGAATCTACGCAAATAACTTTCTTTGTGCAATAAATAAAAGACTCGATTTGTTTTCTTCAATGACACGTGTGTGCATTCCTCTGCTTGTTAACAAGGCGTCAGAACGCCGGCTCCAGTGTCAGCAGCACCACACTCATATCGTGGTACTCTCTTGAACGTGCATTCGAGACTAACATGTTAAATAAAGTCATTATTTTTATTTTCTTTGCACACAAACAATATTCTTGTTGCTTGATAAAATTACAGTTGAACCACTGATGTCACATGGTCTTTTTTTAACAATATCTTTCTGGGCCTTGAACATTTCTGTTTATGAGTCAGAAAGTCTTCGGATTTCATGAAAAATGTCTTAACTTGTGTCCTGAAGATGAAGGAAGATCTTACGGTTTTGGAACGACATGAGGGTGAGTAATTAATTAATTCACTTTTGGGTGAACTATCCCATCAAAAATTGACAGCACATTTGCGCATTGCAGCTCAAAAATACGGTATAACACCTGATGGACCAGACTGTATTAAAACCAAAATAATTGAGAAAGACTTCTCAAGATATAAAAGACTGGGAATTACCCAGTTACTAAACAGGCTGATTCAGAACAAGGGGTTGTTTTGCTTGTAGATGTTACTCAAAAATATTATGCTGTATTAAAAGTATTTCCATATGCATGGCTTTGTTGAACCAATTCTTTTTGCAATAATTATTAATAAATGAATAAAATCAAGGAAAAATCACATTGGCTTCTATCCCTGTATCCTGTCATATTAAACAATCCTGTTTAGCATGCTTTTCATCGACCAATTGCCGTATCCTATGCAATGATTAGTAAAAGGTAGCGCAGGTATGTGTGTACTGCATAATTGAGATTTACTTCAGAAGCAAAAGAGAATTGCTAATGCATGACTGCAGTCTGGTTTAGACCCAGAGACGGCTAACTGATGGCGCATAAATCTTATGCCTAATACTCCACAAAGGGAGGATCATTGATGTACGTAGAACATATAGATCTCACTCCATGTTTATGGGTCATTGCAGGGCAGTATGTGTTCCTTGATGTGAAGGATTAGGCATATTAAAGATTGGTATCATGTTGTAGATAACACACATCCCTGTTTAATTCTGTCTGCAGATTTGCATATGCGCAATGCTGCTTTCAATACTAATGTTTGGGCCAGCTGGGCAAGCAGCGCCTGAAATCCAGATACGAAATGAAATGAAAGATCAAAAGATATCAAGTAACATCTCCATGCCAAGATGCCACATGTTTTGAAGCCAGCGGCTTTTTATGTGTTATTCGTACACCCCAAATGGGCTGGATTCTCAAATTCGGCGAAAGGATCAGTTAGTCTTAGGAGCTGCATAAGAAACTAAAGACTATTGTAATCACATTACATTTTGTTGCCTCTCCCACTTTTTTTATTCGTCCATTAAAGACTTAAGCAGTTCTCGCTGATGGGTCGGTCCATCTGGAGGATCGCTCGATCTGCAATGGACTGAGGCGCTATGGCGCTGGTGACGAGATTAATCTGGCAGTAGTTTGTACTGATCGGCCGGTCAGCCAACCCCCGTGGATTAGCACATGCCCCGCAGACAGCTGGTTTAAAGACCGCCCACTGGCCAAACATCAACCAGCGGTCGCCAGCTCAGTGTCCTAGCCTCAGGAACTTTTGATAATCAAAAACTGGAAAGGGATGATTTGATCATTTTAAGTTACCTTAAAATAAACAACATTATGTCATTTCAAACCTATATGACTTACTTTTGTGAGAAAGAAAAATAATTTTTATGACATGGTTAAGAACAACAAGATAAAAACTGAAAATATATTTAGTTATTTATTGGTAAACTATGCCTTTCATGAATTTTTTTCATCATCATTTTGTTGTTTTAAACCTCCATGACGTTTGTCTACTGTGGAACGCAAAACTAGATTTTTTTTAATTATTTTAATTGGACAAAAAGTTTGTAAATAGAAAGAGGAAATTATTTTATTTATTTATTTTTTATGAACTATCCCTTTAATGAACATTTGTTGTTATCATTATGTCATTCTGAACCTGCATGTCTTACTTTCTTTTGTGGAACACAAAAGGTGATATTTTTTATGAATTTTAAGAAGATAAAATGTCATATGGGTTTAAGACATGAGAGTGTATGAATAATAATTCTTTATTTTTGTTTATTTATGTTATACTTACTGTCACTTCACATCTATTCTTTTGTAACTTTAATGATCATTTTATTGTAATCATAATTTTTTCTTATTTTTACTTTAATTTTTTTAAAGTGAATTTTAAGAGAATGAACAGTAATATGAGTTTGGAAGAGTGTGGAAATAATGTCAGTTTATTTATTTGTTTATGACGAAATCCCTTTAAAGAACATAATCATTAAGTTGTTCCAAAATTACTTTCTTTCTTCCGTGGATCACAAATGGAGATATTTTTTATGAATTTTAAGAGAGATAAACAATCATATATATTTGGAACAATTTGTGTAAACAAACATTTTATTTTTTAATTTTTAATTTTTTTGGTGAACTGTCCCTTTAATGATATCCTGTTATCAAAGAGGTATTTAAAATTAGTTTTTAATGAGAAAAGCACAAATACCCACCTTCAAGTGGTAACTACAATAGAGAAATAGGACCGCTGAACTCAAGGTCATTCTAATGGTTTCAGACTCAAACTGACAGCAGGGGGGTTGATTAGTTTGGACAGATCGATTTTACCTAGGAGCTGTGTCCTTAATCAGGCTTATTTGTGTGATATGAAAAGCCTTGATGGTACATGACAGGGAAATTGACAGGATGGTCCAGTGGGTGTTGCATGGCAATAGTTTAAATATGAGAATCTGGATAACATAAGAAAATTTGTAAAAGTCATCTCCACAGTTGGCGGTTATTTATCTACAGGACTCGGATGCATTTTCTGCAGCATTTAAAGTAATGCTTGTGCTTTTCCTGAAGGGTTTTTTACGAGTGATACATTAAGTGACACGTAATGGCAAGTTTCAGTCAGTGTCAGTATCATTTTAAGCATCAAAGTTTAATCCCCCATTTCCAATAATCTCATCGGATTACTAGGACTAGGAGTTGCCGATGGGACGCACTGAAAATCTCGTTTTGAATCTGTCTGTCGTTACTACATGATCCCCGTCCATATGTACAGGCCACCCACTGCCCATTTACCTTAATGTCTTACCTCCTGAGTGACAGATAGCCCTATTACACTAATCCTGGTAAAGAGCAAGGCTTTAGATATGCTACAAAAGACCTTACAAGTGCAACTCCATATAGTATATCAAAGCTGCAGTTCCGGTCGAAGGCCCGTCCTTTGACGGCTTACGATCCGTCAGATGTCAAAGCAGCTGCTAAGCCTTTTGTGAACAGATCCAGATCTGGCCGTGAGGATGTATTTAAAGATGCTCACAGAAGTCTAAGCGAATGCCCTGCTAATTGCACTGGTATGAATCTCTCAGAATCCAGTAAACAATGAGAATTATGAAAAATTAATGAATGGCATAGACAAAAGAGGTCATATAGCAATGGGATGGAGAATATGGTGTAATTCAGTTGACAAACAGTTGTATAAGTTGTATTAATGGATTCAAGTATTTATTTGTGCAGGTCCTGCTATTCCAGTGGGAGTAGATGTACAAGTGGAAAGCTTGGACAGTATTTCAGAAGTAGACATGGTAGGTAATCCCAAACAGTTGCTTTTCACATGTTTTGTTTTACATAACAACCTCAACCATTTGACTCTAAATTATACAACATATGAGGAGGACACATTAAACGGTTGAATTTTAATGTGACAAAAATGAAGCCTGTTTTTAAGATTTTTGGCATTATTTTCACTACAGTTTTGTACATTTCGGCCTCAAATTTTTTTTGTTTAAATTTAAATACAATAAATACAATAAAAACAAAGCCAGTAAAATACTACCATAAATATTATAAATATAAAAACATTTATTATAATAAAATAGTACTGTAATTATTATAGTATATATAATTTCTTTCTTTTGATTTTGATAAAAAATGGCTTTGACATGTTCTACACAAGTTTTGTAAGAATCACTCTCAATTTCATAATTCTCTAGCTTTTTGCCCATTTATTACTGGCTGTTTTGCAGTTACTGAGTCCCACAAGGGTATTCCTTAAAAAGAACTGCTGCGTCTCTGATGTCAGAAACTTTGATCATGGATCTTCTTTTTACTTTTGTTTTAACAGAGAATGACACCCATTCTGCCACTCTGTTCTCATGTTGTGGGTTTCCCTCATGGTAGAAGCCTATGTGCGATGCAACAAAGAAACTGTGTGGTGCTTTTATTGACCATATATAATTGCTGGCCATTTGAAATGTTTATACAAAAGAAAGCATAGAGAAGGGATGATCTGCTTGAGCGATTTAGAGAGGCATCATATGGAGGATTGAGAGTAACACCGACTTTCTATTTATAACAAGCTGCAAATAAAAGACTTGTAAGGAATTGATGTAAAATGTGAAATTGGCCTTGCACTTGCTGCACCAATAAAACAGTTGCCACTCCAAAAACTTTGGAGTGTGTACATTGCCAGTATTGTCACATAACCTTTGAAGAACATGTCTAGCTCATCTCACCCTGAAATCAAAAGAAAAAGATTTTGCTTAGGAAATAAAGCCTACATAATGTTTTTATCATTGGGCATTATTTTATTGACCAGTGATCATATCCCCTCCTCTCAATTCTTATTACTGTAATGCAAAGAAAATCCCATTCTAATCACTATAAATATTATTTATGTCATAATTTATGTTGTTGAAAACACAAAGAGTTCCTTCCTTGGATCACAAAAGCTGTCAAGCTTCAAAAGGATACCAAAGTCCCATTAAAGTGGTTCCTGTGACTTGTGCTCTATGTTCTTATGTCTTCAGAGGCCTTTTGGGATATTCCACACAAGTCATATGAATGTCTCAGTTACGTACGTAACCCTCATTCCCTTATGGAGGGGACGGAGACGTTATGTCGTGACCACATAGGGGTTTTACTTCAGAGCCCCAGTCCGCTCTGACTTTCAGAGAAAATGCCAGTAAATTTTGGCTAGGGGATTTAAGTGGACCTGAGCCACTCCCGTGGATATGGGTATAAATAGGAGACCGGTGCATCCACTCATCAGGTCTTATGCTGAGGAGTCTATAACGTGTCTCTGGCAACCAGCGATGGTTCAAGGTTGTGGCATGGGGACATAACATCGATCTAACACTACGTATTTTGTTGGGATGACATAGGGGGTCCATGGAAAGCGCCGCAACCTGAACCCTGTCACAATCCTGCAAATGTTAACAAGCAGCTGCGTGTCAGACAAATGCTATGCAAAGGTCATAACCTTCCCATTGCCCCAGCGTAAATTTGCTGACTTTGGCACCCACAGGGACAAAAAGGTGAGTACATCACTGCTGGAGATAGCCAAGCAGCTGTTCCTATGACAGATTCTTTTTTCTTAAGAGAAAGGATTTCGACCTTTGTGAAAGGTGCTTCACGCCTTTCCTGTTTGTTGTTTACATCTTTGGTAGTAACGAAGGGGAAGTGAGCCTTTCAGAGAAGGGTGCTACGGAAACCACATTCTGCCCTTAGGGAGGCATCATGTGGAGACATTGATATGGACTGACCCAAGCCTGGGGCATTACTACATATGGGATGTTCCTCTGAGGCAGGTCCTACCTTGGAGTATGGAGGAACGGGTGCCAGCAGAGACTGACTGAGTGGTCTGTCAAAGGGAAGACACAGGTTCACCGAGAGGGAAATCTTACTGTGGAATAATACACATATGGGATCACCCGCAGGGAATCAAGCCATATGGACACCTAGCCCAATAACACTCCATGTGGAGTGAGCACTCATGCCCAAGGGGCACATCTCGCCTTGGGATTGGTACAGGCAATTGCATCCACTATCCAGTGGACCAATCTCTGCTTGGAGACAACTTTCCCTTTTTTTGCTCTTTTTTTAGCAGACAAAGAGCTTGATGCCCAATTCCTATAATGGCGCAAGGTCACCCCTCCTGGGTGGGGTGGGGGGGGGGGGGTTGGGGGCATGTACTGCCATGCCTGACCCTCGTCCATCAGGTCAACTGCTGCAAACCAATCCTGGGGCTGGATGCATCTGATGATGTGCTTCTGTCTCAACATCTTGATTAAAGGCATCAGATTAAAGGCTTTTGATGGGAGACACGGACGATTCCTGCAAGTGGTGGCGTTTTGTGGGCACAAGTTCACCGCAACCGCTGGGGAATGTCTATGTACCCCCTAGCTGCCCCTTTATGGACAAAGTATGGACAAAGGAGGGAGACAAGTGGCTTCTGGCTAAAAAAAGGGGCTCTTCCCGACTTCAGTTCCTTATGCACCTCCAAGAAAAAAAGGCACTTGTGCACAATGACCACAACCAAGAGAACACGGATGGAACGGCATCTTTAAAAAGACGCGAGCCGTCCCTGATGAGAAACTGCTCTTTCAGGGTGCTTTCACACCTGGCCCGTTGTTTCACAACCTGCCGCGTTTCCCCCCTTTTTAGATGACAGACAACTGATAAGTGGAATCCAGGAAAATAAACCACGGAACTTTAACTAATGAGAGAACGGTGTACTCACATGTGACTTGTATTAATAAATTTGGTCCATTTAGACACTGCCGTGTGAAAGCAAATTGCACCAAGAATAAAAAGCTAAATTGTAACAATTTTAATCCATGTTTCAGAACAAATCAATCTACAGATTTAAAAGCACCCTTAGTTGAAGCACCCAGGGGAATTGCTGAATCATTGGGGGCATCGCTGTTTGTGCCATCATCCCAACCAGGAACAGCTTCTTTCTTCCAGGCAGAACAAAAAGGCGAGAAGAAATCATTCACCCAGTCAGCTCCGAAGCAAAAATCGAAATGAGTGGATTTACCTGTCGCCTATTTATACCTGTATGCATGGAGGGTGGCTCAGGTGTACAAAATCCTCTAGCCGAAATTCATTGGCGTTTTCTCTGAAAGTCAGAGCGGATTGGGGCTCTCAAGTAAACCCCCTATGTCGTCACAACATAACTTGTAGTGACAGATAGGGAAACACTTTTATAGTAATTCAAAAAGGGCAGAGAAGTTGTTGAAGTTTCTTGTGACATGCACAGTCTCCAAATGTCTTATTTTGTGTTCCAAGGAAAAAGACAGTCATACAGGCTTGGAATAACAGCATGTACAAGACGAGCATGACCTGAGCAAATCATGAGTAAAAAACATATGTAAACGATGATGGAATTTTATTTTTGATAAACTATTCCTTTAAAATCATATATTTTTCTTTCAAATTACATGCATAAGAATCAAATATTTTTCACCTCACAGTTAAAGGCTTTGAAGGAGATATGTTTATCACACAAAACCTTAATAGACATATTATAATAGACATAAAAGTCTTTGGGCCCTATTTTAACGATCTGAAACGCAAGTGTCAAAGCGCGAAGCGCAAGTAAGTTTGTGGGCGGGTCTCGGCGCTGTTGCTATTTTCCCGGCGGGATAAATGGCTCTTGCGCCCGGCGCAAATCTAAAATGGGTTGGTCTGAAGCAGCTTCATTATTCATAGGTGTGGTTTGGGCGTAACGTGAAATAAACCAATCAGAGCGTCATCCAACATTCCCTTTAAAAGCAGGTGCGCAAGTTCCATTATGGATTGCTATTATTATGGCGTATTTACCAGGCGCACGCCAGGAGCGGTTCACAGCCGAGGAGACTGATGTTCTTGTAAGAGCAGTGAAAGACAGAGAAGTTGTGTTGTATGGGGAGGGGAGAATAATTAGCCTGAATAATTTGTAAGCTAGATTTATGCCTATTTTGTTCACATCTTCGTGGCACACCACAATGATTTCCGTCATCTCATGTGTTAATATTTTTTTAGTGTAACAATTTATGATTTGCAAAAATAACTGTTGCATCTGTGTAGATTACATGAGCAAAGTGTATGCAACGCGCCACTGACTTTAGACTAGGTTTTTTCTGGTCAGTGGCGCAATTGTTTAATGGAACAGCAAAATAGCACCAGGGATTGTTTGCGCCGGAACACGCCTCCTTTTTTGCGCTGAACCGCCCAGGGAGCGCAAGTTCATTCACTAGTTTAGCGACGTGCCTCTGTGGAGGGAAAAGCGCGCTTTGCGCGGGTGCAAAATAGGAATGACACATGCGTCGGTGTACAAAGTCAATTGCGCTGGGTGCAAGATAGGGCCCTTTATCTTATTAATGTCAAAAATAATTTATAATTTTTCTTCTATCAATTCGGGTCAAATGTGTCAAATTTCCATGAGAATATCCCAAATATACTGTTTAAAAGAACAGTATTTATTTGAAACAGAAATTTTTATAACATTATAAATGTCTTCACTGTCTGTGTTGATCAATTTAATGCATCCTTGCTGCATAAAAGTATTAATTTCTTTGAAAAAACAAACAAACAAAAAAATTCATCATTTAAGCAGAACAGAAAACAAGAATGGTATATCCTCCTCTAAAAATCATTGTGCTTCAACTAAAAACTCTTACAATTTCTTTTTCTTCATCTGTGTAGGACTTCACTATGACATTATACCTGAGACACTACTGGAAGGATGAGCGCTTGTCTTTCACCAGCACCACAAATAAAAGCATGACTTTCGATGGGCGCTTGGTGAAGAAGATCTGGGTTCCTGACGTCTTCTTCGTCCACTCTAAAAGATCTTTTATTCATGACACCACCACAGAAAATATCATGCTGAGAGTGTTCCCTGATGGTCACGTTCTTTACAGCCTGAGGTAAAAAAGCAGATTATCTACACCGGCATTTCGGACTTTTGAGAGTGCCATTATAATTGTAAATTATGTATATATGTATAGAGTTTAAATGCATTTATGCAAATGTACTTATACTATAATTCCTGTTAATTTTGTACAATGTAAGAAAAATTTTGTATTTATTCAGTTCAGCAGTTACTACATTTCACCATCAAGCAACTCATGGTTTCATTTAAATGTGGTTCGAAAACAAAAGCACGTCGCTGGGCTTAAGCATTTGCATATTGCTGCGGTGTTAAAATTAGAACGACGCTTCTGGCCTGTGATGTTTTTGCTGTGTCTTTTGTGCTGTGAGTTAAAAATTAGGCCAAGCTACCTGCGTGCAGGCTATAATCAAGGGCTAGGGCTGAGTTCAAAGTCAAATTTCAGACACTGTTCTGGCTCCAGGGAAAGTGTCATTATTGATGAGACTGGCCCAGATTATTTCCGTTGTCCGACAAATGATGGACACCGCTGTAGAGAACAGAGGAGAGAAATTCAGAGCAAAAATGAGACAGCCTTAGAGTCGGTTCAGTAAATGGCGCTCCTGTGCCATCCTTGACTAGCATTACTAAGCACATTTACATCGCATTTACATTTTTATTTCTTAGCAGGAGCTTTCTTACCAAAGCTACTGTCATTCCAAGCCCATATGACTTTCTCTTTTTTGTAAATAAAAGGAGATGTTTAGCAGAATTTCCAAGCTGCTCTTTTGGACATAAAAGAGCAGCTTGGAAATTCTGCTAAACATCTCTGCTCGAAAACTACTTGAGTTTCAGAGAACTCAATAAAACCCTCCAAAATAAAAGTTTGGTGTAATTTGAAAATAATTATGAAGAAATATGTTACTATTGTGTGCTAAAAGTTACTTATTAAAGTAATACTAATACTGATATTATTTTTTAAAGAAATATCATACAGCCATCATATTTTTTTCCATGTTTTAATTTATACAGTTCTGTAGTGCAGCATCTTATCTGACCAAAAAATATATAGAAAATAAGGTTTATTGTAAAGTTATTCTTTTATTTAAATTTGGTTGCATTTTAAACAATTGATTGCACTGTTAAATGTTTCATTTTATTAACCACCATATTTAATTATAAATTAGTCTTAAATCATAAAACACAGTACCCATAAGAATGGAAAATTTAGTAGTAAAAACAATAAATCTTTCCATGAAATCCTAATTTAAAAGGCATCTTACTCTGTGGAGTTTTTGAACAAAAAAAATTGATATGTAAAAAATATTGTGATAACTTTTGGACATATTGCCCAGCTCTACAAGTAAATCATACATCTTTGGACATGAAGGTTGAGGAAATGATGACACAATTTTCATTTTTGGGTAAACTATCAACAGTTACCAATTTCATTTGAATCCACATACTGTATGAAAATTCCATGATTCTGGGTTCAAAAGTGAATAATGAAGGTGTCTGTGAGGAATATGATGAAATATAAAGATCTAAGACGGTGGGTTTCTGTATTTTCATCCAAGTTATACATGGTTCTTGTGCCCAGGGTCACCGTTACAGCAGCCTGCAACATGGACTTCAGCCGTTTCCCGCTGGATTCACAGTCCTGCTCTTTGGAGTTGGAGAGCTGTGAGCGAATCATTAATTTGTGTTATTTTTAGTGCGGCACATGCTCAATTAACTCTGCCAAGTTAGTTTTTTCCTGAAACGGATCCTTCTTTTCTAGACGCCTACACGGATGAGGATCTGATGCTGTACTGGAAAAGTGGAGATGAGTCTTTGAGTATAGATGACAAAATCTCTCTCTCTCAGTTCCTCATACAGAAGTTTCACACCACCTCTCGACTGGCTTTCTACAGCAGCACAGGTATTGGGGGATTATTTGTCAAGTTGATTTATTTTAAAGTAGTGTGGCCCCGAGACGGATTTGATCACTTAAGTCACACTTAAAAGTGTATAAATGGTATTACATTAAATATCAAAGCAAGTGGCATCTGACTGCAAGCTTATGACGCTTTACTCTTTATTTCTCTAAGCTGGTTTTGCAGTAACATTTAATCAACTGGTGCCACTGGTTTATCAGATTGTGTTCAACAACTACAGTGTGTCCTAATTTTGAACAGTGTGTAAATATTTGTATAATTTACAGTCTAACAAATGTCTTAAATATATATATATATATTTTATATATATATATATATATATATATATATATATATATATATATATATATATATATATATATATATATTTTTTTTTTTTTTTTCTGTCTTGGTTTAAAATATAATACTATTCAAAAGTTTAGGGTCAGTAAGACTTTTGGTTGTTGTAATGTAGTCATTTCTATTTAAAATAAGTGCCGTACTTTCTATTAATCAAAGAATACAAATAAAAATGTATCATGGTTTCCACAAAAATATCATATTAAAATATAATATCAAATCTGCATATTAGAGTGATTTCTGCAGGATCACGTGACACTGAAAACTGTGGTAACGATGCTGATAATTCAGCTTTGCCATCACATTTTTAATTAAATTTTAAAATGAATTCAAACAGGAAACAGTTATTTTAAATTGTGCAAAACTGTATTAATATTTCACTATGTATAGTACAATATTTCTCGTGTAGCTAAAGGGTTAATATTTGATTCCATCTGTCTTTTTCTCTCTTTCTCTCTTTAGGGTGGTACAACCGCCTGTATATAAACTTTACTCTTCGCCGCCACATTTTCTTCTTCCTGCTACAGACTTATTTCCCTGCCACACTTATGGTTATGTTGTCATGGGTATCATTCTGGATTGATCGCAGGGCTGTTCCTGCCAGAGTCTCATTAGGTAAGATTATCGCAAATCAACATGTTTGCCTCGGGCATCACTGTTGCTTCCAATGTTAAGTTACGCACCTGCAGATTTAAACAGGATGTGCTGATTTTATCAAGGTATCACCACGGTGCTCACCATGTCCACCATCATCACTGGGGTGAACGCCTCCATGCCCAGAGTCTCCTACATCAAAGCTGTGGACATTTACCTGTGGGTCAGTTTTGTGTTTGTGTTCCTGTCTGTCTTGGAGTATGCAGCAGTCAACTATCTGACCACGGTCCAGGAGAGGAGAGAGCGTAAGCTCAGAGATCGAGCAGTTAGAGAGCAGGTAAAAAAACTAAAATTAATTGGTTAAAGAAACAGTACACACCAAAATGAAGGTGTTTGATTTTTTTCAAGTCCCCATGACATGAAATGGAAGGTTTTGTTTTTCTTACTACATATTTATTAGCTTTGATGGTAATCTTTATGCTAACATTCAACTTAAAATAAGATGGAACATGTGATGTCTTTCTATTCTAGAAAACTGTTTCAAAATATCAGTAATAATATAAAGATTTCAATGTAAGGTATGTTTACTGTTGTCACATGATCATAAAGCGCATTTGATTTGGTTAGTTCTGTCATATCAGATCTCAGGAATAAATGTTAATTTGCTTTAAAAAAAAGTCTTCAGTTTTAGCAGTCTAATCAAATAATGAGTCTGGAAAGAGATTTTTAAGTGTTGTTGAAAATCACACCTTATATACTTAACTGGAAATGTAAGGTCGAGTGCATTGCACAGCAAATTATTGTTATACTCATTTTATATTATGCATTGTTTTCCAACTGTAAAACACTACTTTGTCATGACATTTTCTGTGTAACCTCATTATGTAAATGTTAATAAAAATAGAGTAATTTTAATTCAATTTTGCAAATAAATAACTCTTGTAATTTCAATCAAATATTCAATCATAACACAAAAGATTGTGTTGATATTTTGTCCAACTCATCCATTAATAGAAAATCATGTCAACCACATTGCACTGTGGAATATTGTACATCACACAGAGTGTACGTTTTAAATTTATGTCTGTGCATATAGAAATTTTGCCTACAGCGAACTGTATACAATATACATACTTAATATTATAAACTATACTAATCATGTTAAAAGGTTATTGGCATTATATTTTCATGTTAAAAAGCCATTGGCATGCCTTCTATATAGAGTGCAACAGTGCCCACCAACTTTATCACTTGCTTTGGTTCATTGAAGTTTTTTTGCCATTTATTTTTTCCCCATAGGTCTTTGTTTAGGAGTTATATGAAATGAACCAAGCCATCCAGCTACAATGGGAATTATTAACTGAGTTTCAATAATATAAGATGCTGGCTTCAACAGAATCATATTTCAATCGATTAGCAACCTCGTAGCTCACAGTTTATTAATTATTATTAAAAATCAGGGCTCGTATTCACAAAAAAAAAAAAAAATGAATTTAACACTGAGTGCTCGTAAATAGCAGTAAAAGGCTATCATGGCTAAAGACATGCAAACATAAAAGAAAACCAAACTGGACACAAGAACAGCCGTTACTTTTTGCACAGCTGGTTAATGAAAACTAGGATATAATCAAAGGAAAATGTGGAGTGGGGATAACCTCCAAAACCAAAAGTTTTTAAATCAGCGAGTTAAGAGCTACTTTTGGCCTTAAGATGCTGTGTGAAATGGGCCCAGAAAACAATTTTTACTTCTAGAACTCAACTGTTGCATTCTGTATTGTGTATTAACACATTCCCTCTCTCATCAAACTACTAATGGTTGAGTAATGTTGATAAGATAGTCAGCCATCAGCTAATTACTGCCAACTGATAATTTGCCCTTGTTAATGATCTCTTTCTTTGTTCTCTGTTCTCCCTGACCACCCAACTCAACCTGTTCCAGTCATTGCCCTGCACCTGTGGTATGTCCCACACCAGGACCATGATGTTGGATGGGACCTACAGCGAGGCTGACACCAACAGCTTGGCTGGCTACACAGAAGCTCCCATGGTTCCCGATGAAGTGGGGCCAGAGAAGCAGGAGCACATGGTGGTTCATCTGTCAGTGAGCAGCGAATCTACCAACACTAAGAAAAAGGGCATCCGCGCCTTACGCATCATGCAGAACACGCATGCCATTGATAAATACTCCCGCATGATCTTCCCTGGAGCCTATATTATTTTCAACCTTATTTACTGGTCGGTATACTGCTGATCGTTCACCAGCTACATCCATCTTTTAAACTTTTTATGGACGTTTTTATACAATCATCCTTGATTTTGTGATGCACATCAAACATTGGCGCATGTGATACCAAACTGCAGTTAACTTTGTCACTTTTCATACGCAAAAAGACTGGCGAAATGCAAAGTGAAGGCAGGTTAGAAATCGCTTCGTTTAGGGCTTTTCAGGTTTATGACAAATGAACTTTACAACACTTATCAGATTTTTTTACAGGCTTATGTGTTTTCTCTTCATGTTTGTGTCATTGGACTATTAATGATATAGTATGTACAGAGCAAGAAAGTCTGGTGTTAGCTTCTGTTTTAAAGGTGTACTAATTAATTTTTCTACTGTTATACAGCTAACAAAAATTATTCGTTTTAATAAATATGGTACACACTCACCAGATCCAGTCATATCGCTGGCTTAGTAAATGCAGGTGTGAATACATAATGTGGGTTGCCATGTTGAGATCCTACGACTAGCTGTGTTGTGCAATTTAAGCAGTTTAATAATAAGTTAAAACATTTATTTATATAGCATATATTTATACAGTTTAGCCATGCTAAGGGTGCTCTACGAAATAAATAAATCAGAGATTAAACTAATCAAACGTTCTTAAAAATTTTTTTTACATAATTATTTAGTGCACCTTTAAGTCTATAGGCAAGACCGGATGTTTATGCAAAGGCAATCACTCATCTTAATGTAAATTATTTGGATATGTTTATGTGGTGTGTGTATGTGAGTGTATTTGATACCATTATATTTCTCATGCAAAATAAATAATATTGTCTTTACTGTGGCTCATATGCATGCATGTTTATTTTATTGATTATATTTACATTTTGCATTAGGAGTGTACTCCAACCTGAATTTGCCTTGAAGGTGCAGAAGAATTCAATGCAAAGCTTAAATGGCAGTCAGTGAAAGCTAAATGTTACTGTAGTTTTTATAACATAGCCTTGAATACATCTTGAAACTGCCTTGATAACAATATCAAACACAGAAGGTGATGATTCATTTTGGCAGGATGATTTTATTGCACATACAGGCATCACATTAAAATTTAAAAATGTATAGGCTATAGACCAACAAATATGTTGTATTCTTAAAATGCAGAGATCCGTACAAGTGAAGGTTATTGTTAGTTATGTTACATTTATCACTCTAAATGACCATCCTAAGATCATAACTTAATAGATTACATTAAAATATTAAAGTGAAGAAATAAAGCCTACCTTTATAACATTACTTTCCTGACAGGAAGCTGGAATTTTTTTATTTTCTCTTTTTATTTAGCATCTCTTTTAGGTTTCACAGCTGAGTCTAGTCAACACCATGGGATATTTATGAAAAATTAGACAATTATTCAACCAAGGTCAAATACTCTGGTGAGATTTTTATTAATCATTTTGAGCTGTGCAGTTGTGACTTAAGTTTGTAGGCAAATCTGGAAGGCTAATTCACCGTGTTACCTAACTGTATGAAGAGACTTTCATGCTTTGTTCTAGTAATGTTGTCCACAAACCTTTTTATTCATAAATTAAAATGACTAATTTGAAATTCCTGAGGGAGTCCATGGCTCAGAAATGCTCATTTTCTTCCATGTTGTTTGGGATTTATAGATTATTTTACTCATTTGCAATGGGTTAATAAAAACAAAAAGAGCTATTTATTCGTGTGATATTTAAAATATGGTTATTTTTATCAATACTCAGACATTCTTTTTAATAGTTGTTAGTTCAGAGGGCTTGGAACCATAATTCATTAATTGAGTTAATACTAGATATGTCATCTTTATAATAAATATTTGATTCATTATTTTTGTGTCTGAGTAATATGCTGGGGAAAACACATTAGGTGTGCTAAACTTCCCTTTAATAAAAGCAAATAAAAAATTATCCCTTGATACCCAAACTTCTATGCCATTTTTCTCCCATTACTGAGCGAGGTTTAATGGTGAGGGGTGATATTTATGTAGTAATTCATTATTTGACTAGTTTTTATCACATTTATATGTATCAATTTATTTACCGTTTTTCTCGCCTGGCATAACGGTTAGTAAAGCCCGCGCTATTTTTGAATGATTCTGGCGCGCCGCCCGCGCGCTGTCATGTGCGTTCATCGGTTACTCGGCGGATGTGCTGCTCTTGCCTGATAATATCCTCGACCAGCCCAAGCAACTGCCAGGCCTGCATTGACTTCCTGACGGATTACTGCAACTTTGTAGCTCGAGGAGCAACTTAAGGTAATTTCTTATCAAAAATAGTCGAATCAGATGCACATATATCCGTAAGTACGACCACTTTATTGTTTGTTTGAGATCTGTACACACAGTCATTTCTATGTGGCTGCTTAGCTGTTCTGTTACTTTCTGAACACAAAGTTGACAGCTTATAAAGTGCAAAACGCTGGGTTTTAATGCACTTAACTGTGTCCGCATGCTTCATTCGAGGCAGTAATCCTCTATATTTTGTTGTTACACTAAATTATATGTGTCTTTAAGGTTGCATTTATGTGCTAACGTATATAGATTACGCCAGAGAACAGACCTTCAACTGCTCCATGTATGCAAATCCGCGTATAATCGTGTAAAGGAGGGCGTGGGGTTGTTTTGGTTTATGACTTGGTTTATAACAGCGTTAAACTGGACAGATAAGAGGTGATTTAATTTGAGGAGCATTTGTATCTTGCAATCTAATATAACATGCAATTTAAGCTTTAACGTTATATTTTCTTCGGACTGTAATGTATATTGTGAATCACTTGATTTAATCATAATAATCTATATTCAGAGTGTATACACACATAATTATACATAAAAAAATATAATAAAATGTACTAAGTAATCTAAAAGTTTTAATGTATGTTTTGTTCATGTGCCTACTGCATAACTTTCAAGGCCAAATCAATGGCAGTAGGGATTACAGTGTTTTTTGAGATGTATTGTTTGTGTATTTTCATATGAAAAGGGTTATAGGAATGCCAGAGAAGGGAATGCTGTGGGAGATATGACTCATACAGGAAAGTGGCTTATAATCCCTTTTTAGGGGCGCCCTCTGTAAAGAAGAAAAAAAGGCCACATTTGGCTTTGCTTTTTATTCAGTCTCTTGTTTTGAAAGAACATATGTAGCCACAAGGAATTGTTTCGTGCCCCCTAAGAAAAGTTATGCAGCAGCATTGCCAGTGTTTAGGGTTTGGCAGGAACATTGTGCTGCAGGGTAGGGTGTGGTGGTTCGGTGGTTACTAATATTGGCTGGTAACCAAAAGGTTTTTAGTTCAAACCAGCTGCCAGGGATGTTTCATTAACAGTCACCATTTGTGAGCACAGCAAGCCCGCCAAAGTCACGTAATTACTACAGTTTGTTGTTACTACTATAAATGTGTCTAGAGTTTTTATATTTATATGGGACTTCCTTCCAACACGGTAAGATCCTGTCATGTTCATTCTGCTGCTTTTGCGGAGGGGTATACATATTTTAGTATATGTGTCTTCTTGAAATCAAACCTATGACTTGGCATTGCCTATTAGAGACATTTTTAAGGAGTGGAGATACAGTATTTATGTATTATATATATATATATATATATATATATACTACCATTCAAATGTTTGGGATACGATTTTTTTATTCTATTATTCTAACCAAGGCTGCTTAAAAATTAAGTAACTATTTTAATGTATTTAATGTATATTTCCAGTTCAATGTAACATGATTATTCAGAAATCAGTATGCTGATTTAGTGCTTTATAAATTATCATCAATGTTGATGTGCTACTTAATATTTTTAGAAAACTGTGATCATTATTTTCTGAGTATTTGATAGAAAGTTAAAAAGAAAAGCATTTATTTGGAACCAAAATCTTTTTTGAGATTATAAATGTTACTTTAAAGAGTATAATAAAAGTATTTATTTCCTTAAAAAGTCTTACAGATGCCAAACTTTTAAAATGGTAGTATATATAAATAGGAGAAATTGTAAAGCTAATTATCGCTTTTTGTTGGGGGAATAACAGTGCTCAGAATAGCAGCTGAAAGAATGGAAAGTCCCCCCTTTTAGTTCAAAGAGGCAATTGCCTGTTTGTTTTCTCCAGAATGTGCATTAGCTGGTCTATTAGAGCTAAACAAACACCATTTATGATACCATTGTTATTCAAACTATATTCCAAATTTTAAATGTTATAGACACATAATTTTGACCAGATTTCAGTGTTTTTAAGTAAATAGAGCTGCTCTTGTTTGACTGTAAATAGCTGCTCAGGGGTGTTACCAGTGAACAGACCTGCCTTTGGATTTGCCAGTTGGTCTCCAGAGACACTTTAGATAAAATAATCTGCTTTAAGTCATTAAAATGAATGTGTGCTGTTTTAGAATTTGGAAATGAATTTCACTGCTGTTTTGGAATTTAGAAAATGTGTTTTTGCATTAGGTCAGCCCTAACCTAATGACCCAGCAAGAGCAGCATGAGTTCAGGGAAAGTTTGGCAGAAGCCCTTTCCTGGATGCAGGCCGTCCAGGAGAGGCTTAAGCAAAACGATAACACCCAAGGACCCAGATCAGCGCTGGAGGTCAGGCTTCGAGAAACAGAGGTGAGACCTTCCTTGGCCTATTGAGGGTTATGGTCTGATTGAAATAGAGCCATCTCAGTTTCTCATTTTAATTTATCAAAAGCTTTTGAGAAAGTTTCCTAAGAAATATGCAGACTCGTCAATTAAAAAATTTCCATTTGTTGTAAAGAAAATTCATAACTCAGAGCCTGAAGGCCATGTAAAGATGGACAGGGTGCTGGTGGCTTCTGAAGCTCTGCTTCGAAATGGAGATGAAGAGATGAAGAATCAGACTCTTTCGAAACTCAAAGAAATAAAAGCACTCTGGGAGGAGACGTCAACCTACATCATTCATTGTCACAGGTACAGGCTTTGTCCATAAGTAGATCATATGTATAAAATCTATCTATAAAATAAAATCTGTGTAATACAAATAGGTAATTTATACATTTATTTCTATATATATATATATATATATATATATATATATATATATATATATACACACACACACACACACACACACACACACACACACACACACACACACACACAGTAGGTAAAATATGTATTTAACACATGTTTTTCTGTAAATATATTTCTAAAGGTGCTGTTGACATAACATTTTCACCAGAAGTCCGTAACAAATCTGAATTAATTTGTATTGTTTCATTATATGTGGGTTATTTGGGTTGTTACTGACATTTCATGTCAACAGCACCTTTAGAATATAATATATATATGAAAATGATTTATACCTTTTAATTATATATAGAACAATGGGAAATGCTGTGTATCCTTATATCCAAATTTTTTTTATTTTTATTAATTTGATTATTTTTGTACCCCTCTGACAGTCGTATCGAGTGGGTGTGGCTGCACTGGAGTGAATACCTGAAGGCCTATGAGGAGTTTGGGATGTGGCTGGAGAAGACGCGCAGGTCTCTGGAGCCTCTGCTTGAGATGCAGCTGGGTCTCCAAGAGAAGCTGTGGCAGGTGGATCATCTGCGGGTCCTTCACAGTGACATTCAAGGCCAGGCTCAGTTTCTGGAGAGGCTTCTGGATGAGGCTGCAAACCTCTTCAACCGCACTGAAGACCCTAGCGTAGATGAGAAGGCTCAGCAGGGTCTTCAAGACGCCTTTGACCACATTCGAGACCGAGCACAGGTAAACCTTGAGTTTTCTTTTATTATCACTGACAACCGAACAGCCTGAATGAATTTGTGTGGTGACTCATTTCAGAATGTTTTCGAGTTTTGAAGGTAAAGACTTTGTTCTACATTAAAATGCTGAAATTAAAGGATTGGAAACCTTTTGAAGCTGTATTGTTAATGTTTTATAAGGTTGTTCAGCATTGTTAAATAAGTTAAATCTTCTTTCATCAAATTATTTTGCACTCACTCAAATTCAGAATGTCTAGTCTCAATAAGTTAGCATTGTTTTTCAGTTTTCCATTGCTGTCACTGACAGGTTGTAGCTTGTTACAATTTTATAGTTATTATGAAAAAATTAATTATTAGGGGACTCTAGATATTAATGAAAATTACTCTACCTTTCAAACAGGGGCAGGTAAAAATGTTTTATCGTTTTTTTGAAAGCCTTTTATGAATTTATTTGATCAAAAATACATTAAAACAAAAATATTACAATTTAAAATAACCATTTCCATTTTTAATACTAAACAAAATTTATTTGAAATATAAATCTTTTATTTGAAATAGAAATGTTTACAATGTAAACAATTTAATGCATGCTTGCTTAATAATATATTTTTTAATTTTGGATGGTAGTGTATCATTTATTATTTAACCTACAGTGTATTATAATTCTTAACGCATCATTCGTGTATTGCTGTTACCTGCATAATTAATAAAGATCATCAAATGGAAACTAGTGTTATAATGTCAGAAATAGTGATTTTTGTTTTATTTATTTATTTTCTTACTTTCTTTTTCTTTTCTTTTTCTTTTTTAATAAATGCATGCAGGAAAGATTAACATTGGCACAGAAAATAGCAGAGGAGCACCAGCAGTACCAAAGTTGCGTTGATAAATTTCAAAGCTGGCTGATGTCTAAAACAGAAGAAGTCAGTCGTTTCAGCGACATGGAGGATACGACACAAAATAGGCTGAAAGCCCTGCAGGTACAGTGACCTACTTATTTGGGGGAGGGGAGGTCAGAACGGTCAACTGGGAAAATCATTCCTGTTTTGGAAGTCAAACTATGGAGAAGTCATTCCAGTTTAGCGGAATACTTGCTAATTTCTGTCCTCGTTTTCACTTCAGGGTCTTCAGGTATTAAAGGGTCTTATGAAAAATCTGATTACTATGACTAGTAATATGTGAAATCTAGTACATTAAGGAAACATGATGGATATTTATTAGATTTAGTTTTAGCTTTATTTAACAAATACAGCACTGATTGTATATGAGGTTTTAGTAATCATTGTGCATTCTTTGTGCAGTAATTCTTAATTACTGGTCTGTGTACTTATACAAGCCGATGTTTTTGGCCATTGTATCACGTTCCACCTCTCTTAACATTTAGAAGCCCTTGTTGCAAATAAATAAAAAGGAATTTGTGAAATGAAGTATAAATAATTAATTGTTTTCTACCCATCCAACTTCTGTCAGGAACTGAATGCTAGTATAGCAAAAGAAGAGCTCACTCTCCAGCACATTGAAAACCTGTCTGAAGCTGTGAAGGCCAACACGTCTCCAGCAGGTGCAGAGAAGATCACAATAGAGATGGAGGAGTTGAGGCAGGCCTGGCAGCGCTTACGCCAAGCGCTGCTGGAGAATCAAGAAGAGCTCCAGTGCTCATTGGACTCTGAGAGCGAGTATTCAAACCGTTGTAAGGAGCTGTGGGCAGACCTGGAGCAGCTTCGAACCTTGGTCCAGAACCTCAGCAGTGATCTGGAAAGCAGAGATGGAGAGAGGACTGAGGAAAATATGGTAGCTCAATGGAAGACGCACACGGTTAGCACTCTATTCATCTCTCTCTCTCACCACTCCCAAATAGCCTTCTTATGTCTTCTTGTAGGATACAGCTGGAGACTCAGCATATTTTTGTGACAGCACATGATACCAACCGTGACTTAGAGAATGCCTTAGGTAAATTCCTGTGTGGGGTGAGACATAGTAAAACTAATTCTACAAGTTGCTTTTGAAAGAGTAGTAGTGTGGACCACCTTGTATTGCTGTATTTCAGTGCAAATTACCTGAATCTTATTCACTAACTGCAGTAGACGTTATTAGTGTAGGGCTTCATTATAAGCTATTTTCGCTGTAAATTCGGCTTATTAGATGTTGAGATGCTTTAGCAGTGTCTGATTTTAAACATCATGTTAAAATCAGATGGCATCAAAGGTTGTATGTACAGTTAATCCAATATTATGGTATAATATAGGCATATGTGGTAAAAATAGCTTTTTAGATAATTGTTGACAATATTGCTGTTTAAAATTACTACTTGAGTCCGTGCCGATAGCCTACTCGGCAAGTGTGCTGACATATAACGCCACTGTGTTACAGCTCGAATCCAGGCTTGAGGACTTTCCCGATCCCGTCCCCTCTTTCACTTCGCTTCTCGTCTGTTCTCCACTGTCATGTCATAATAAAGGCAAAACACCAAAAATAAATCTTATGCATTTTATATACATTATATTATTACATGGCACTCGTGAAATGTCTGTTTTGTTCTTGTTTTCATTTAGTAAAAAAAAAAAAAAAGCCATTTCAGAACATATAAACACAAGTGTGTTTATTTCAATCCATCAAAGTAACCAATTAGACCAAGTTTGCTGTGGTCAAGCAGAGGGGGAAACCAACAAGGATGAAAATCTTTTTTAGATCAATGAAAGCCTTCTCTACCCCATGTGGAGAAATTCAGCGTTTATGCCCTGCTTGATTGAGATGCCTTCAAACACACTATGTGTGTACTCATTTCATTGATTAGTTCTCTACATCCACGTTTCAGGGAGTGCGCAACAAGCTCACTGCAGAGGAGCCCAGGGTGGAACAGCTGAAATCCCAGTTGAAAGAGCTATTCCGATTCCCGCAAGACTCCAGAAGCCTGTCTGATGAGATGCTAGCAGTGGTGAAAGAGTACCAGAGGTGAGCAGCAACCACACATGCCAAGGAGAAATACTTTGATGGATATTTTATTAATCATTAGCTATTGATAATGTCGTTGGTAAACATTCTGTCATGCAGACACAATTGGAGGCGCGTCATGTAGGTTTCTGTCCTCATTGTGTTACTGTCAACGTGATGTCAGTCACACAAGTCTAGTCAGCCGTAAACAATGTGTATCCAGCCCTAAAAGAGTGCTAATGTAAGCACTTCAAACAATTAGTGCATTACACACAGGGTTTACTGCATTTATTTATTCAGTTGTTTGGTGGCAGCCATCTGTTGAAAGCTCTGTAAGCTCACACTGTATAGGACTACGGAGTAGAGATGTTTTGTGTTTCCTGTGGCAGTGTGAAAGGCAGATCTTTCAGGCTGTCCTCTGAGAGTGAGATGGCTCTCCGGCAGATACTGCAGGATCCTCTGTATGGCTTCAGCCAATGGAGTCAGATGGTTTCTCAGGTCCTGGAGGCCTCTGCCGAGGTGACCGATTTCTCCCAAATTGCTCTGCTCGTGCAGCATATAGAGGTAAATTATTCTACATTTTTATGTTTCAAATACATGCTAAGCTTTTTATTTCATCTAAGAATCCTGTAAAAATGTGTGGTTCTTCCCCAAAAAAATATTGAGCAGAAAATAATGAATTTTTTCGGCACCAAATCTGCTTAGAATGATTTCTGAAGGATCATGTGACACTGGAGACTGGAGTTATGACTGCCATCACAAGAACAAATTACATTTATTTAATATATTCAGATAGAACACTTTCATTTTAAATTGTAATAATACTTTATATACTGTATGTACTGTATTTTTGATCAAATGAATGCAGCCTTGATGAACATGAGAGACTTTTTTTTATGTTTCAAAACACAAACTTCTAAATCTAAAACAAGTATTGGTAAATAATTATGAATTATGAATCATGCTGAAATAACCAATTTGTGATTAGACTTGAATGCGAATCAAATAATTCAGAGCAAATATTAACTTCATGACTCCAAAAAAATCTGTTAGTGGTCAGGGAAGTAATGAATTGATTAAAAATAAATAAACATTTAACAAATAATTTATTATACTTTTTAATTTGCAGTAATAGCTGGAAACTATATACCGGTATTTATGTAATGTGATAGTTATAAATTCATAAACAAACTTAATGAAAAATTATGGCTTACAGTGCAAAACTGTTTATAATTTTTAGCCCAGTCTAAATGATAATTTCCCAGTTCTCAAGTAGTTATTCCAATTTAGACCAAAAATGTTATGTTAGCCAGCTAAATAACATTACTGTGTGATACGGTGGTATGAATCTCTCATTTCGAGTCTTTTTTGACCCAGAGATTTGAGTTGTATTGAAGGTCAGCCTTTTTTCACTCTGAATGTTGTGATGTTTTCCCGTTCAGTAGTTTTGACATCTGATTTACACTTTGTTTTGAGAAAATAAAGATTATATATCAAGTTTATGATACGATCTGTCGTGGATATGATCATATTGTATTTAAGCATTTGCAGTGATTTTTTTTCCTTTATCTTGGCAGCATAATTCAGTGCTAGTGCTTCGTTCCCTTTGAAGTTATTGAGTGTGCTCTTTCTTCTTTTGTTTTATACTTTGTAGAAGTTACTTAAAAACAGCGTGCAGCTCCAGGAGCGCTTGAGTTCGCTCCAGGTGAAGAGCGATCTGCTCACCTCAGTTTTTGGCCAAGAGAAAGCTGACGATCTGTTGGAAGAGCTCAGCGGGGATGTGAGGAAGAGAGAGTTACTCCACAGCCAGCTCCTACAGCGCAAGAACCGCCTGCAGGTACCCCGCCAGCCACAGCTCAAAATTTTACTGCTGTACGTACAGACTGTAAATACCTGAACGCTCTTTACCCCACCATTAGCCAAAACAAAAAAGTGAGAGAAAAGAAGGCTGAAAAGAAGAGAAGCCCTGTTTATTCGTCTAGATGTATGCAGGCAGTTAAAAAAGTATTTTCCCCAAAAATAAATATATACTTTATTTTCATTAAATGTAAATTATTGGTAGGCATACCTCTCATTTAGATGTTTTTTAAATTAAGAAAACATTTTTCATTCAAATATTATTCAGTAGTTTCTATATCACTTTGTCATAAAAAAGTTTATTTGTTAAATGTTTTTTCTTTCTTTCTTTTTTTCTTTATATAAATATATTATTGTATCACCCACTAATATTTTTTTTCTGATTATGATATAAATGTTTTCATATTACCCACTGATATATTTTTCATTTTATTATTGTATTTTATTCTTTACTTAATGTTCAGATTATCATGATATAAATATATTCTTAAATTGCCCAATGGTGTTTTTTTTTTTTTTTTTTTAATCTTATTTTATTTTATGTTTTATTTTCAGATTATCATGATATGAACATATTCTTATATGGCCCACTGATGTTTTATTTTATTTTCAGATTCTCATGTTATAAATGTGTTCTTGTATTGCTTATATCCCTGATTTAAAACACCCCGAACCATGTGGTATCCTTTGAATGTCCTTAGGGTTTAATATCAAAGACGAAGGACTTTTCAGATGCCTACGACTCCATACACAAAAAACTAACCTCCATAAAGGAGCGGTTCATCACGACGGATGGACTTCAACCAGACATTCTTGCCAAGAAGACCCAGGCCGACCAACTCCGGGTGAGCAGCAGAGAAAACAGAAACATATTGCTGTTTCCGACTTAAAAAAAGTTATGCTTTGCACACAGCTTTTTTCGTTTTTTTTTTTTTTTTTACAGCTGTTTTGCTTTTAATCTCTGCATGTGGTATGCTGTAGATGTACAGTGACTTTTGATTAGATCGTCTTTCAGGCACACACTAAAAGAGTCATGTGAATAATTTAAGGAGCTAGGAGTTATGTCATGCTGAGTTCAATGTGTTTGCGCTGATTGATCAGAGTGGCTTGTCCAGGTGGGAGAAGGAAAGACTCTCTAGAGGCAAACTGAATGTAAAATGAGTGTGCATCTCTCTGCAGGTCATAAGAAAGGATTTGGAAGATTGTGACGCCCAGATCATAGCTCTTGAGACGCTGGTGTCGTCCAACCCTGTAAACAGTTCAAAATTTGAACGTCTGTATGCAGACTGGAAAGTTCTTTATAAGGGGGTTCGGGTAAGATTTGTTCTGCTCAAGATATTTCTAATTTCTTTATCTATGGTTATAAATTGAATTCAAATTGTAGTTCTTCCAAAAATGAGAAATCTGTCATCAATCTGTAACCCCTCATATTGTTCAAAAGTCTCTTTTGCTCTCTAAACTTCATTTATTTGATCAAAAATACAATACATATAATAAAAATACTATAAAAACAGTGGTAGTGTAAGATATTGATATAAGATATTTTTATTATTTTAAAATGTAATTTTATTCCATTTATTATACATTTTCAGCATCATTACACTAGTTTTCAGTGTTACTTGATCCTTCAGAAATATTTCTAATTCTGTATGTGCTAATATGGCGTTCAAGAGACATTTATTATTATTAGAGAAAAAAAATAGAAAACTGCTTTTACTGTTTGATATTTTTGTGTAAACCATGATAATTTTTTTCCAGCATTCTTTGATGAATAGAATGTTCAAAAGAGCAGCATTTAATGGAAGTAGATTTTTTTTTAATATATATATATTTTTTATGGTAATGAAAGATTCTGTGGGACAATCAAAGATTTGTTGTGGAATAAACAAAGGGTGTAATGCTCCTGCATCGCCCTTACAAATATTTTGAACATGACATACCTAGGCATCCATGACCATGATACAAAAAATGTTCTGAATGTTCAAATTCGGAAATGTTCAGATTAAATGAATTTTCTATTAATTTGAACTATTCCTCAGAATCATAATATTTTTATCGTTAATTGATATAAATAAGAAATTCTGAAATAATGAGGGGAGGCTACATATCTTTTTACTAGCCACTTCAAAATTCCCAACTTCACAAGTGATTCTGATTTAATCCTGAAGATCTGTGGAACCCGCTGTGATCACACCGTGGGTTTCAACACCTCCTGCTGAGTGTTGATCATGATGATGATGAAGAAGAAGATGACTATGAAGGCCTTGATCAAACCTCCTTATTTCAGTTTTAATGCACACTTGTGGCCAGAAGATTTTTATTTATTTTTTTCTGAAAAGATACCAGATTTTTATTGCATTCAAATCCTTCTCACGTCTGTTTCAGGGTTCATAATGTCTGTGTTTGTTTATATGTGTTCTTGTTCGTACCAGAAAAAGGTGAATGAAAGTGAGGAGAACATTGCAGAACATGAGATTTTCCATGACAATATTCTGAATATGGAGAAGTGGTTAATGATCATGAGACAGAAGCTAGAGTCGTTTCGTGGATCAGATGGAGAATGGAGCATCGATAACCGCCAACATGAGGCTGAGGTACACTGTTTTTAACATTGTGTGCAAGGGAGTGTTAAAAATGAATTTTAAAATGCTAAATGTTTAAATGGCAGGCTGTAATTAAAATAGGAACCTGTTCTTAATTGATTTGGCTGGTTAAATAAAGGTTAAATAAAAATGTATGGTTGATGAAGAGTAAACACTATTATGGAAAACCTGGAAAGAAAAATCAGCCAATTAGAATTGGTCCTATTTTCAGTCCTGAAAATTATGAAAATCTCAAGAAAAGTAATACAAATTGTTTTAATTTCTGAATATAAGAACACAGACCAAACAATTGATAATTAAATATTTGCATTGTCAATTTTCATAATTTTTCATCATTGGTGTTGTTTGATGCTGCACAAAACATGAATTCCATAGTACATTTTGAGAATGGTAATACTACACGTTAACCCATTGTATAAAGAAATGTAACAAGTCAGAGAGTTGTTATATATTACTCCTTTTACTACTTAAGTCATGTCACAAAAGCAGAAAAAGCTTGCTTGTGCATGTAGTATTTTAGATGCACCTTGTATCATTGTTGTTGTCCTTTAGAGGGCGCTAGGAGAATTTCCAGTGAAGGAGCTTCAGCTTCATCAGACAGAGGCTCAGGGTCAGACTGTGCTGGCCAGAACTTCAGATGATGGCAAAGTTCACATCCAGCAAGACCTCAAACGCCTCCGAGAGACCTGGATGTCCCTCCACACGCTTAGTCTCAATCTTTACAGGTTAGAAGTAATGCTTGCAGTAATACAGGGTGTTGATGGTATTAAATAGGGAGAAACTGTGACTCAAGGAGCATAATTATGACATTTTGTCAGGCCCGTTGAGCAAACCTCATAGGAATTACAGAAGACATATTTCACATTCTGTTAGTACTGCACCCAGTTCATCTGGTCATCTTGATTCTAATTATTGTTGATTGCTTTGTGAATCAGTGGTGTGTTTGCATGATGTTTACTAGTCAAAAGTTGAAGAAAAAGATCCAGAATGTAACATTTGCTATCCAACAAAGAATTTTAAAGGTGATACATGTAATTTTTCTGTGTAAGATACTTAATAGACAAATATTGGCTGATTAATCACTGATCTGGTCACTACTGAATTTATCATATAAATTGAGTTTTTGACAACCTATGTATTACTTTCACCTCAATTTATCAGGCTTCTGAATGAACATGCAGCCACAGGCGACCAAGATTACCTATTACAGAGAACTGAGTTCTTGGACCGATGGGCAGAAGGAACGGACCAGCATCAGAGATCATACCATGGATCAGATTCAACAGGCCACCCAGAACATGAAAGAAACATGGAAGCCAATCAGGATCGAATTCGAATTGTGCTTCCTAAAGGCAAGTCAAGACCAGGAGGTTCAGAGGACTGGAGAGAGTGGACTTACCAAGACCAGTCCATTGATGATGAGGTGGATGCAGTCATATCTGGAAGTGACCATAAGGTGAACAGGAAGCGGACTGGGATGAACGAAGGTGACATGATCGGAAGTGGTGGTTGGACTGGAGAGTGGGTTGAACAACACAAAGCTGGTTCTGGGATTGAAGACCTGGATATGAAAGATAGATACAGCTTTTCAAGTGGGATTGACTCTGATGCACAGAAAAGGATGCGATCGTCACACATCCACCCTGATGAAATTGAGGTTAGGATGATTAAAATGTGATTCTTATTTTGACAGTCACCATTAGGGCTGGGTATTATATCAAAATATGCATTTTTCAGTGATTTGTTTGCAGTGTAACAAAATTTACGTAGTAATTATTCCAGTGCTTTTACTTGAAGCAGGGGTTGACCATTAAGCTTTATAATATTTTGCAATCTGGCACGTTTTTATAGTTTTGGGGGAAGTCATAGACTAATGGTTAGAGAGTTTGACTCCTAACCCTAGGGTTGTGGGTTCGAATCTCAGGCTGGCAATACCATGACTGAGGTGCCTGTGAGCAAGGCACCGAACCCCCATCTGCTCCCTGGGCGCCGCAGCATAAATGGCTGCCCACTGCTCTGGGTGTGTGTTCATGGTGTGTGTGTGTGTGCACTTTGGATGGGTTAAATGCAGAGCATGAATTCTGAGTATGGGTCACCATACTTGGCTGTATGTCACGTCACTTTATTTAGCACTTTCTAAAATTAAATGTAAGAAAAAAAAAAAAAAAACATTCCCAACCCACACTTTTAGACAGAAGATAAAATGAAAATAATCATTTTTATTCATTTAGTGAAAAATGTCCTCATTGTAAACTAGATTTTTTACATTACATGATTAAACATGTTGAGTCATGCTCTGATGCTATTTCAGAGCAAGTACATAAAAAGAAATGTGTGATATCATCAAAAGACTTGAAAATATATACTGTATTTTTCGGACTATAAGTCGCACCTGAGTTTAAGTTGCATCAGTCCAAAAATACGTCATGATGAGGAAAAAAAACATATATAAGTCACACTGGACTATAAATTGCATTTATTTAGAAACAAGAACCAAGAGAAAACATTACCATCTCCAGCCGCGAGAGGGCGCTCTATGTCTTCAGTGTAGACTACAGGAGCAGTGAGTAGCATAGAGCGCCCTCTCGCGGCTGTAGACGGTAATGTTTTCTATTGGTTCATTTCTCTCGGTTCATGTCAAATTAATTTGGATAAATAAGTCAAACTGACTATAAGTCGCAGGACCAGCCAAACTATGAAAAAAAGTGTGAATTATAGTCCGGAAAATACAGTAGATAATTTTTTCGCTAGATCTCCCAGCACTAAAGCCACTGTTATGCAAGCAGTACCTATGCTATAATCATAAAGTGACAGAGGGATGTCTCTTTTCATTTCTGCTGCAGATGGGCTCTCAGGGGCCCCAGCATCATGCTGATATGGAGGCCCAGAGGAGGGAGTTTGAAGCGTGGCTTCACAAGGAAAATGACAAACTCACAGGAATTCTAAACTACCAGAGATCCTTGAGTGCTAAAGAACTGAGGATAAGACAGAATACACTCAAGGTTGGTGGTGTTTGTTACATTTTTTTGCTTGCTTTTTGATTAAAGTTTCATGCGGAGTCCAAAATATCAATCTTTGATAGCTTTGATATCTTATTCAACAAAGCGCAGTGTGGTATTTTACTTTGGTCACACAGAACATGCTGGATCATTTTCAGTATGGTAAGCTACACGTCTGTGTAGTGTGCCGTGTGTATGTTTGCATCAGTGTAATTGTAGTTGCAGTTCTGTGAAGCTTTGAAAGGCTTGTGCACAGGTTTTACCCGAGGCCTGGAAAAATTCAGACTTCACAACTACCTGAAAACTGTCATATCTGATGACAGCCACTGTCACAGTGACACTTTTTTTTCACAGCCACAGCTCTGATTTGAGAAAGCTTTTGAACAGCAATTCATAGGTGGTCTTCCTGTTGAATATACCATGAAGCTACTTGAGTGTTTGTGTATTGTGCTCTGTGGGGAGAAAAAGCCACACTTAGCTTGTCTTCAGTTATTTAAATCCCCTACAGCTGAGCAGATGCTTCAATACTAAAACCAAATACTTCATGTTAGCAGAAACTGCTTCCTTTACCATCAACACATTTTTACAGAACTTCTTATAGGAACAGTTTATAGATTTTCAGTATTATGTGGCCATAAAGTGTTAAACAAATCTACTGGATTTTATCCCTGTGTGGACTATTTTTTTTTTTTTATCAGCCTTTTTTTCCTATAAGGAAATTGAATTTATCTTTAATGTAATTCAAATCTGATGAGTCTGAATGAGATTTGCTTATTAGTCAACTGAAAAAAAGTTTTCAACATTGATAACAAGAAGAAACCAAATTATAATAATGCACCAAATTAGCATATTAGAATTCTTTATTACATATTTATTACATTTTAAAATGTATAATTAAATTGTAATTATAACTGTTTCTTCAGTATTTACTTCATTTTATATTAATTAGAAGCAGCCTTGATGAGCATATGAGTCTTCTTTCAAAATCGTTAAAAATAAAGAAATCGGACCCCAAACTTTTGAATGGTACTGTACTCTCATCAGAAAACTGCAAAAGCTTGTGTGATCATATTGGGGACATCAAATTTCTAAGACCTGATTGGTCTGTAATTGTTTTTATTTATTAATTAATTTATTTTTGAGCAACAGGTTAATTTTGTATTCGAAATAACGGGATTATTATGTGTAGTAGTATTTCTACTACACCCACACAAATCTCTCATAGTAATTGTGTTTACATTTTTTAAGGGTTTACGTGCCAATGTAGCTTGGGGCCAGAGTCAGTTCCAGAAGTTGATTGTCAGCCGGCAGAGTAAGTCAGCAGAGGAGGACGTGGAACTAGAAGAGCTGCGTTACCGCTGGATGTTATACAAGTCCAAACTTAAAGAGGCAGGTGACCTCAAAGCTCTGCTGAAAAACAAGGTAAAAAGAGGAGATCTGTGATCATTATTTTTATTTTATGACTTTATTTTAAAGCTTTATCTATTAATTCAATTAACATATAAATAAATTGTCTTAGATTACATTTTTATATATATTTTTTTTACATTACTTATATATTTACATATCTACTACATGATTTCCAGTGCAGATTTTGATGCAGTATCATGTGTCCACCAGAAGAGGGTAGCAGATTGTAGCCGGATGGAACTAACTAAATAAATGTTTCTGTTTGTTTAAGGGCATCCATGGACAGGGTCAGGAGCATGTCCGATCTGGAAAGGTAGGTTTTATTTTTTAAAGTGGGCCTTGATGCTGTGAGTGGGCTTGTGTTTAAAGCAGGTTTCAAAATCTCTCTGATCTGACAGTGGAGAATGTTTGAAGTCTTTTTGAAATGAAAGTATTCCCTTTTCAGGACTAGAACAGAATCGAAAACAGTGTTTATTTATTGACACACAACTGAGGCTGGTGGGGTTTGTTTCTGCGATGTAGCAGAGGAATAAGATTAATAATTGTAAAAGAAGGTGCTCATTTAGAAGTTTGAATCAACCGTATACTACAATTTTTTTTTGTTAAATATGGTTTTACCCAGAAATATGTCACTTTACGGAAGCAAAATGGTTTTTGAATGCCGTTTCATGTTGACTTAAAGCACTCTCAAGTGAACTGAGACACTGTTCGGCTGGATTACCGTAGTAGGAGGGCTTTGAAACAGAGGCTCATAAATAGCATTTTGAAAGTCTGAACCAAAGCACTGTCTTAGCTACTAAAGTCAAATGCTATTTTTTGGCTCCGTGGGCTGCTCCACTGTGTCTCTCTGGGGAGTGTGTTAAACTTTCTCAGTAATTTCTCAATTTTCTCAGTGTTCACACCTTTTTTAACACCTCTCTTCTCACTCCTTCACTCTCTGGCCATCTGTCTCTTGAGAAGAGATGCAGGTGCCCTGCTGACTGCATATTAAAGGCTGGTCTGAGTTTGCCTGCGTTATTTACATAAGCAGATATTAGTGGATGGAGATAGAAATGTTGTTTTGCACATGCAGCATTACCATCCAATTATCATTGCTATTCATTGAGCTAGTTCTGCCAAATCTGCACAATTAATTGTATTTATTTTTTATTCTTGGGGTGTGTGTGTGTGTGGGTGTATAATGTATGTCATTATTAATTGGCTGTTCCAGAACATATCATTCTTTTGGCTGTATTTTGCCATTGCAAACATGTTTAAAGGTGCTCGTTTGTGCACCATAAGTAAATAGATGTTGCTCACCTGAGCCTCATGTCTGTCTCTGTCGTGGAAACCGTCATCCTCAGCTGTCTTCGTGAACTGTCATTATCATGAAGTATAAATATATACACTCTGAGTCTGCAGACTCTTCGATTGTCTCCGTCACTGACCAAATGCAGTCATCTAATTGTGAAGATGACTCCTTAGTTGTCAGTGAGATAATCTTTTTGTAACCGTAATTACAGGCTGTCCACAGAGAATCTATAATTATTTGTTGTGATCAAGTAAATTGTCCTATTGTATGATTATCAAACCAGAATGATATGATTGGATTATGTATATCTGTAAGAACAGTGAATCGTTCTATGTATAACACCAGACCTGATCGCCGCTGTAATTACTTTTCAATGTAATTATATTCTCCTGAATAGAGGCTGACAAAAAGCGTGGAAAGAAATTTCGGCTTTTCATCCTCCCACATTTCCTCCTCCTCACTTTCTCGTACTGCTGCACTCTCTTTCAAACACCCTGCAGAGAGAAAGAGTTCCCATGATCCTCAGCTTTGCTACAGTTAAATAGAAAGGGTTGTATTAGGTTCAGCTATCTCAGAGCGATGGCGGTTGTTGAGCAGCTGTGGGTGGATATTCACTCCCACAGTTCTGGAGGAGCTTGGAAAACTTCCTTATTTTTTCAGGTATACATCTTTATGACGGTTCACTCATATTTCCATGAATGTGATAAATGACAATGCCTTTTTTTCTGAAATAAATCCCACTTTCTAAATAAGAGTCACTGTGTTGGTTGGGCCATATTGAAAGGTATGCATTTAGTTCTATTTGAGGATAAGAAGCAATACTAATGGGCAGTTCAGATTAGATTGTATTGCTGATTTGAGATTATTTAATATTTAAATGTAAGTTCAACCAGCAGTGATTTCCCTATTCAAGTAGATCGGACAGGAGTTGGTCTTGCTTTCCCAAAAGAGCTGCTTGGAGGCATTGGAAATTATGTCTAAGTGAACTGACGTTCCTTGAAGAAACTTTGACAAAACTAGGCACAAAGACTTTTCAAAATAACATTTCAAAAATCCTTCTAATCACACTCAGGTTTTTAGGAAAGGAATTGAAGGAAAAAGTTGATTATAGCAAGATCTTTTATTCATAACTGAAAAGCATCTGTAGAAAATTCTTCCATGTAGTAATTTTTTTTTTACAGTTTCATCCAGAATTTGTACATTTGTATTTTTTGTGCTATTGAAACAGGGATTCACAAACATTTTTGTCAGTTGAACCTCATTGACATGATATTTGTAAATTTGTAAATTTTTTTATGTTTTCTTCACGTACCCCCTAATATATGAAGTTACTATTTCAACAACAACTAATGTGTGTTTGTGTGTATGTGTGTCTATATATATATATATATATATATATATATATATATATGTAAAATTACATTTATGCATTTAGCAGACGCTTTTATCCAAAGCGACTTACAGTGCATTCAGGCTATCAATTTTTACTTATCATGTGTTCCCGGGGAATGGAACCACCAACCTTGCGCTTGCCACACACACACACACACAATGTGTCAGTGTTTTAAAATATGTACGTAATATTTATTTATGATTTTGTTTTTTAGTGTAGTAATGATTTAATTAAAAATAATTATGATTTAACTAATTATAAGCTGTTTATCAGTTATTTGTTTCATATCCATAACTTGTGTTATTTTATTATAGTTTAAGTTGTTGCATTAAGGGTAATACACACTGACAGTGATCATTAAATTTCGGTTGGTTTTAGCAGTTTGCTGCAGCAGAGTTGAGCAGTGCCTGCAGTGACACCTGCATGACTTAAACAGCTGGACACTTGTAGTTGAGTAGAAACACCTGCAGTGTTAGTGTGCTAAAGCACAGCTGTTAGGTGACCTCCAGAGTGAATGCTCCTGTAGAAACTCATGGTTTTGTAATGGAGCCATACAACATGTGACAGCATCTGTGGTTGTGTGTTGCAGGGGAAGAGTGGTCTCAGCTTCCTGTACCGTGTCTGTCGCGTGGCTCTTCCTCTCCAGCTCCTGTTGTTGGCCCTGCTGCTGCTGGCCTTCCTGCTGCCCATGATGGACGAGGGCACCAGCTGTTCACTGTCCAACAACTTTGCCCGCTCCTTCAACATCATGCTCCGCTACGACGGACCTCCGCCCACTTAAGCGTCAACAATCAAAAGCAGCTTTTAAAAAAAAATTGCAATCTGCGCTTGTTTATTTAACAAATACTTATTATTTTTTATCAGTTCCGTTAATGTTTTATGTCGTTATATTCTTGGTTCTCATCTGGTCTTGTTCCACCGTACACCCACCGGTGGACCCAGCAGATCAGAAAGCTCTGTTTGTGTGTGAGAGAGAGAGAGTGTAAGTTGAGTGGGTGGATGGCAAAGACGCTCACAACCTGCTCGACATGATTCAAGCTGTTCATTTCTCTACAGGCATTTGGAGAAACCAATGCAGCTTTTTCAAAAAGCAAAAGTCCCTTAAAGACATCTACTCAGGATCCATCGCAAATCCTTCATGTTTTTACGTTCGTTCTGTTTGTAGCTAGTTACTAAATGCTTAAACGGATAGTTCACCCAAAAGAGACGTTCTGCCATCATTCACTCACCCTCAAGTAACAAAAAATGTTTTGTCTATACAATGAAAGTCAGTGGGGTCCAGTGTTGTTTTGAACACCACTGGTATTCATTTTATGAATAAAAACAATAAAAATATCTTGATTAAAGACATGATTGATGACAGAATTAAAATTTTTGGGTGAGCTATTCATATAAATAATTATAATACTGTGGTATGTCTTATATTTAAACAGAATTGTGCATGTTTTTATTCTTACCACTTGTTTAAAATCTTTAATTTGCGTTAATTTGTTTTACTCAGGCCACTCGAAAACTAAACTGTGTTTGATAATAGGATATAACTTATCACTGTGTTGCGGGTATTGATTCTGATGTCATAGATAAGACTATCATCGAAAAGTTTAAAAACTAAGTTCAGTTTGAAATGTTCTTGATATATTGGTGAATTTTTGAAGAGGAAACGGTCAAAATCAACACAGACATTCCTGTTTCACTCCATAGCTAAGGTGCTGTGCACATGCGTTCATAGAATAGACAGTTTCTGTCAACGGATTTTTGGAAGTCGTGATTGCAGAATCACATTTTTGAGCTTTAAAACTTGAGTTTTGGCATTGGTTTGCCTCTGATTGTTGTTATGGGTTATTACAAGCATGTTTTGCAGGCATAAATTATGGGGTAAAAATAGCCCTGTTAGGAGAGAATGTCCTTTTTTGAACAGAATGTTGGAACTCGTTGACCTTCTTAGTCTGGTTTCATTTTATTTATCTTTTTTAATTTTTTTAGCAAGCAGTGTCTCTGAGGGCTGGGATTTCTGTGGGCCTAAAATCATCAGAGGTTGAGTTCAGTTATTCTTTCAGGACTGCTTTTTTAAGGTCATGGTATGATGGAAGGAATGCCTTGATTTTTTTTTTTTTTTTTTTTGTCCAGAACAAAGGCTTCTCCAACAAATGCTCTGTCTTTCAGAGCTGGCAAAATTTTAAATCCTCTTTGAACGCATCTTTGAGCTTTATGTTTGCAGTATTAGATATGTTATTTAGAGGCTAATAGCATGGCTTTACAGCTTTGAGTAGTATTACACATACTGTACGCACACCACACTGAACCGCTTTTATCCTGTAGCAAAATGCCCTTTTAAAATTGTATTCAGATCTCTACATATCTCTCCTATGTTAAAACTGTAATTTCCATTCATATGTGATGCACTATCTAATGTTAAATCTGTTACTAATAGTGCATGGTCAGAAAGAGACTTTACAAAAAATATGCTGCATTTTCTAAAAGAAACTGTAAGGTTGTAGCTTGGCATTTCAGTTTATTGCACTGCTTTATTTTTTTGTATTTAAAGGAATAGTCCCCCAAAAATGACTATTTATCATCAGACCATTCAACATGTTGATGAGTTTGTTTCTACAATGGAACAGATTTGGAGAAATTTAGCAATTACATGACCTGCTCATCAGTGGATCCTATGCAGTGAATGGGTGCCGTCAGAATGAAAGTCCAAACAGCTGATAAGAAACATCACAATAATCCACAAGTAATAAACATTACTCCAGTCCATCCATTAATGTCTTGGGATTTGTTTCTTACAAAAACATTTTTGCTTCACAAAACATTAACTGATGGACCAGATTACTTGTGGATTATCGTGATGTTTTTTCATCTGTTTGGACTCTCGTTCTGACGGCACCCATTCACTGCGTAGGATCTGTTGGTGAGCAAGTGATTTAATGCTAAATTTCTAAATTGGTTTTGATGAAGAAATAAACTTGTCTACATCTTTGGATGGCCTTAGGGACATTTTCAGCGAATTTGTATTTTTATGTGAAGTATTCCTTTAATCTCTATTTATGTCAATGCAAACTCTTTAATGATCTATACTTGTTTCATCAGTAATACTGTATGTTCCATTAGGCTGCAAATGGTTCTGTTAAACGGTTCAGCTGTTACAAGATCACCATATAATGTATGCTAATATAGCTAGTTTACAGCACTGTGTGCATGGGAGAGTTTTCTCATTGATTATTACTGGAAATAATTTTCAAAGACAGCTAACAAAATCAAATGAAAGCATATAGAATATTATAACGACTTGCATGAAGGGTTCTAAGACAATGTATTAAAATAAGGTTAACATGTATTGCCATATTTTGGATGAAGCTCTTATGATGTATGTTTAAACTGATCAATATCAAAACGGTATGAAGCATATAACCAGTATTTTTGTATTTTACTCCAGGCAATAAACATGCAGTGTGTGTTTTCAGTTCTGTTTGTGTGTCTTTTGTTGCTATGGACTTGAGATTGAATAGATAAATGTGTGACTCAAAATCAAGATTCCCATTCTGAAAGCCAATGATCCTCTTTTAGCAGGAAACGTATCTGTTTATCTGCAGTAAACCAAAGCTGAACTGGTCTGACGAGATGTGTGCAGTGATAACGTAACACAAAACCAGCGTGCAGATGAGAGAAAACATCACGCAATGGAGCATAGCTAGGTCTTCCAGATCAATAGAGGTCATAAGGTCAACCTGAGGTTACTTTACTAATGAATTCATTATCTTTGGATAGTTGGAAAGGAGGAAGGTTTTACATTTCATCAGTTTACATTTGACGACCAGACTAGCTATGGTTAAGGAAATAAGCATTTGGGTGTTGATTTGCATATATGTGTCATTTCTTGGTTGCCTTCGCAACAGTGCATGTGGTACTCTGTCACTTCCAATTCATTTTTCATTTCATTGAGGTCACCAGCTAAACTAGATGTAATGGAAGGATCCTGCAGATCACTGTATGAACAGCTATTTGAGTCCCTATCAGACTGCACAGATATGTTTTGGTTAAACATTGGTTATATCTGTGTGTGTTTATTGACATAGTCACTGTGTAGTCAGGTGGTTGAGTTTGTCTTCGAGGTGTGTATCTGAACTCACGCCCATTTGGTATAAAGATATGATGGTATATGACCCTAATGGTAAAGCATACTTGCATGGCCTAATTTATTCAAATGCGAGTGGGAAAGAGTTGGATCTGTCGTTTACGCTCACCCACATGCCCAGCAGCAGAATTCACTGCCGTTTCCTTCCTTCTCAGCAATGGGCAGATATTTCTCTGGTGTGGAAATGCTGTTTGTCATTTCAATGGAATCCAAATCATGTTTGTTTGCTGATGCTTAGAAACTCTCAAGGAGGGATCCAGATCGCGGCATGATGTGCATTAGCCATTCAGGTGAAAGTAAAGTGCTTTGAATAATACAGTGATAATTTACCCACTTTGATTTCATTGGAGGGTGACTGTGTTTCTCCAGCTATTCACCTGTTAAATTCACACACACTCTGACACATTAAACAAAAACCAATAAAAAATTCACACATATTGACCATGTTCGCTGAATAAAGAAAGATGAACCACATCAACCTTGTGTGACGTAAACGGAAATCCTCACTTCATGGTAATAGAATTATCTTGGCAGAAGACATTTCTGAGATGAAGCTGTTGTCACACTGTCCGGATGTGCTCTGTCATGTGGCATAATCACATTTAGCCACTTAACTTTTGACTTGAGTACAAGTTACACATTTGTTGGCTTAAGTAGGATATGAAAAACACACCAAGAGCTCCTGGTCACATGATAAACTGCTGTTGCTAATGTGCCGGACATGACTCACATTGCTAAAGACTGCAGTTTTCTTGTTGGTTTAATAATGTCTGGACATTTTTAACCTTGTGTGACATATTAAGGAAAGTTTGAGACTATAAAAGTCAAGAAGCTATATCACTTGAGCAAACTGGGCGACTTTTCATAGCCCTGTCATTGTTAATTAATCAGCAAGCATAACAAATGGCTTAATGTCATTGTGCACCTGGTCTGTTCAAACTGCGGCTGAAGAAATCTATTTTATTACACTGGCTGGACAGAAGCACTGCCGTAAATATTTAATTTTGTGGCATGTTGCCATGGCAGCCAAGGTTCCCATGTCAGAGGTGCTTTCCGCTGGGAATGTCTTGTAAATGCAAATTGACAGCTCTTTAAAAAAAAGAAAAAAAAAGAAGAAGCTTCATTTGAAGACCTGCCAAATGAAATATCTATTTATCTGTCTCTGTCGGTCTGTCTAGTTTGAATGCTTTTGAAAGACTGCATTTATTTGATAAAAAAATATATAGTTAAAATATTAACATTGTAAAGTATTATTACCATTTAAAATAATGATTTTATAATTTCATATATTTTAAAAAGAAATTAATTCCTGTGATGCAAGGCTGAATTTTCAGCAGCAATTACTCCAGTCTTTGGTGTCACATTATCCTTCAGAAATAATTCTAATATGCTTATTTTATGCTCAATAAACATTTATTATTATTATTATTATTATTATTATCAGTGTTACAAACAGATATGTTGATTAATATTTTTGTAAATTGTTTTCCAGGATTCTTTAATAAAAACTTATCTTATCTTTACTTTTTGATCAATTAAATGCAATTTTATGCAAATCTTACCAAAATTTTATATTAAATATTTAAAAAATGTTATTCATGCTAACATGAGACTTGTTAACATTATGTATATGTATTATCAATCTTTCAGCTCCTGTTAGTAATTTAAAGCCAGTAAACATGGTAACTTTGCAATATATGCAGGAGGATTTCAGAAAGAGTGTAACTATTATGTAACTATCGACAAAGTATTGTTTACACAGAGCAACACTACCCAAAAGAATTACAGCTGCAGTGCATTACCAGACGATCATCCACCCTGAACAGTAGTCAAAACAATACATTGGTGCCCCAAATAAACACAAATGTTTTACTACACAATGTTTTGTCATAAAGATTTAATATAAGAGCTGTAATAAAATATAACCTTAATGTATCTGTTTTAAACTCTCCAGAATGCCTTCCACTGTAAGTGCTTTACAGTAGGTGATGAGTTTAAATGATTTTCTTTCATTACTTGTAGGTTAATGTTAACTAGCTAAGCACCCGGTCATAATAGAAAATAACAGTTTTGTGTACGTTATTATAACAGCTGCAAAATTGAATAGTATGTTCACTATAGTAGTTATCTATGCATAAGTGTGCATTATTTAGACATTATTTAACAAGGGAAGAGCATGTGATAACATCTCCTATCATAATCTCTTTATTGCAGCTACTGTAGTTGAGTATGCCAGTAATTATGTCATGAGTTCTGCTTCCTTCAGAGCAGCACAGGCTGGGTTCATCTGCTGTGAATGCAAATGGCTTGGCCGACTGACCTGTTATATGAAATGACCCTTTTAATTAATGCCTGCTAAACCCAGAGCTTCATGACGCCTTTATAAGTGGAGAGTGTTTTGAAAACCACTATTGGAGGCTGATTCCTTTTATGGTGAACCACCGAACCTGGTTAAATGTTCCTACTGACCTTGGGATCAAACGCAAGATAGAGTGAACTACCATTAGAATGCCATGATGAATGGCTCAAGTATTGTGTTTCATTAGTGCCCACTGCTCTTCAACTCTGACATCACTGTATGGGAACACTTCTCCATGTTTCTCAGAGGACAGATGGTTGGCACCAGTGTGTTGGCAGCATTAGCAGGGCACTTGTTCTGTAAAGCAGAAAAAATAAATCCAATCAGTGCTGTTGCAGCAACTAGTGGCATCACATCAGAGCCTTGGGTCTATGCACAAGATACACAAAACAGCTGTGACCCACATCAAAATTAGGTGAGTGTCAAGTCTACAGGCAGAATTTCTGCCTAAATTAAATATAGATTCAGTTGTTGTCAGTATGAATCAAAATCCAAAGCTCACTGACTCCCCTTGAGATTTTAAAATGATTGTTTCCGGTAATGATCAATAATGCTAATTCTTGCCGTATTGACTGTGGAAATCAAAAGGCTGGAACTACACTCTCATGTCTATACCTACTTTATGTTTTGGTGAATTGGTGGCTGATTCGCAAGTATGTTTTCGTACAACTTTGTATGCCACACTGATGGCTAGTCTAGGAGTGGACCGTCATGCTTAGATTTTTTTTTAAATAATAAGTTCATATATATATATATATATATATATATATATGTGCAGACATTTTCCTAAAGATCTTCTATTTTCATCAAATCACATCTTACAAATTCAAACAAAAATCAACACCTGATAAAAAAATAATACTTTTTCTCATGTAATAGGATTGGTTAAAACATTTTATGGAAGTAAACCAATGTTTGTCTTCCTGGTCTACCATATCTGGGCATTAGTATGGAAGCCCATTTTTGCCACTGACTGAAAAAAAAATATTGCAACTTTTTATCTCACTGATTTTTTTTCTTGCAATTGTACATTTGAGTGCAGTTCTTAATTTCTCAGATTTGCGAGTTTATATCTCACAATTCTTCGGGGGTTTTGTCTCTCGCAATTACGAGTTTATATCACACAATTCTGACTTTTTAACTCGCAAATGTGAATTTATATCATGCAATTCAAAAAAATTAATAAATAAAGTTTGAACCGTGAGTTTACACTACTTGCAATTGTGAGTTTATATCTCAATATAAAGTACAATTTTCAAGAAAAAGTCGCAATTAGCTTTTTAAAATTTGTATTCACTGGCATATGCTTGCTTACATTGGTCTGGTGGTTAAAAAATAAATAAAAACAAGGCAAAAAACTTTTGTACCAGTGAAATAAAACAGTATAATAAGAAATCCACCCACAGTGTTACTGTAATTCAAAGGATTGTTTTATGATTTCAAATGTTGGTTTTATGACCTGATAAGCATCATAAGTAAATTCCAGTGGTGCATAAAAGTTAATACTTCTCTTCAGTTCATAGCCTCTGTTTCAATATCTCATGGTTTTCCGTTAGATTGACTGTCTGCCACAACAGCATTATGCCAACCATGAAGCCCTCATGCTGCTGTAACTCAACATGGCTTGTAGTGAATTGCACAGCATTCTTGTGTGATTATTACAGGGTAGGAGTATTAGCAGATAAGGAAATGTATTTGAAACACCAAAAAAGTGATATTATCCCAAGGTCCTAAGGAATTCAAACAAAATTATTTTTTTTCAATATAATATGCTTCACTACATGTCTTTCAAAACTGCTACTATTCCACCAAATACACATGCATTGTAATCAAATCGATGTATATAGTTCAAACAGATCACTAATTTCCAAAAAGCATGGTCTTAGTGTTGTACAGTCTAACAAATGCCCATTATTGAGCATTGCTTTAAAAGAGTGTACAGAGATGCTATGAACAAAGATCTAAGGATGAAATATTTTGTTCCAGCTTCTGTTTGTGGGCGGTTTTTACTTCTCATCTTCTTCCCTGTTACACAACAGCCGCCTCTGCCTGGAACAGAGGGTGGGTGAACGCTGGTGCCCATTGATCTTCATGAATATTCTGCATAACTGACCCCTCGCAGACATGTCTCATCATAATCACTGCAATGCAAAAACAACAGCACTGTTACACCTCTTTTTCTCTGTCTCCCTCATGCACATGGTTGTAAGCAGCACTCCTTTGCTCCTCAGGATATAATACAGCTACTAAAATGGCTTGCTTTGGGAACAGATATCAGGATGTTGTAGTCACTGACTGTACACCTTATTACTACAATAAATTTTCTAAAGGAAGTTGTTAGGTGCTCTCTAAGGTAAACACTACCTATGATCTCTTATACAGACAAGAACACATGAAGAACCGTTACTTGCTTTTACTTTGCATTGGAAAATAGGCTAATATCCTATTATTTTACTAAATAAGCATTCATTATCAATCAATCAATCACCTTTATTTATATAGTGCTTTAAACAAAATACATTGCGCCAAAGCACTGAACAACATTCATTTGGAAAACAGTGTCTCAATAATGCAAAATGATAGTTAAAGGCAGTTCATCATTGAATTCATTGATGTCATCTCTGTTCAGTTGAAATAGTGTCTGTTTTAATTTGCAATCAAGTCAACGATATCGCTGTAGATGAAGTGACCCCA